>NW_015090771.1:2418549-2421268 GCF_001431845.1 Calidris pugnax | reverse complement strand
CACATTTTTAATAGTATTGCACTTGAGTGCCTAGCAAATTGTCGAAGCAAGGCTTAGTAAATTGATGCTTGTGTGGTACTCTTGTGTTTTGAGAAGTTTCTTATAAATCTCATGATAAATCAGAGACCAACGTCAAACACTTTCTTCATCTAATCCAGTGTTGTTGCAGGTTATTAAGTATTAATTATTTTCAGGTGTTTTGTAAAAAAGATCTCAGTTGATATTTCAAAGAAGAGTTATTTAAACCATTTATTGTGAGTATTTCCAGCAGAAAAGACTTCCTTCTTTCTTGCTTGCATTTTGAAACTTGCAAACATGAATATATACTCCTGAACTTTAAAGTTACTAAAAGATAAATTATATTTTGAGGTTAATTTGTGCCCTACTAAGAAATTAATATGGTTAAAAAAAGGCAAAGGAACCCCCAAAAAAACAAAGCAAAACAAAAAACCCTGAGCCAGCAATTACATGTTTTGGTTTAAGAGCAATTAGATTAAGATATTAATGGTACTTTTAAGAATTACTGAATGTAAAGTTTTGTTTCTGAGGCAAAGGTTCACTGTCTCATTAAGCAAAAATATTTGCTGCCTGAAAATTAGCTGGCTTTGCAACAATGTAATGGCAGAGTGAAATTGTTTAACTCTCAGATTCTACGTTAGTGTCATTAACATCTTAACTTTTCCACCACCAACAACTGGCAGGTTTATTCATCTTTGACAATCAGCAGGAATTGGTTTTGCATACTTATGAATTGTTATTTGATTTAAATGAATTATAGTTACAAAAGCATTAAATGGTAGAAGACTGAAATAAATTAGAAGTATAGGTATGCTATGAATATTTTATGACGAGGATGCAAAGGTAAAATTGCAGAGGTCTCTTACTGCAATTTTTTAACTGAGTGTTGAAAATATAAAACCCCGATTCTTTGAATTTTTTTTGGGGGGGGAAAAGGGTGAGTTAGGTAGACTACTAAAACATTACTTGATCTTTCTGGTCAGAGTAGAGGATGTTTTGGGCTGCGAGCCTGATTCATACACCCATCTTTAGAAGGGATGTTTTTATATTAAAGAGTTCTTGCAGAAGAATACTGATTTTTACTATTTCCCTATTTTCCTGTGCTTTGTCTTATTTGCAATATGGTTCTATATAATTTTATTTTTTTTATACCAATAGTTAGGCAGAAAGAGGAGTTTTTAGCTGCTTATATAAACAAGCATAAGGTTAAGTTTGAGAGCAACAAGAATGTCATGGCAAGATACCATAATGCAGAGGTGTTTTCTTGGTACTTAAATGCAATTTTTTGTGAAAATGCATTTAAATAAAAATGGGAATTGCTTTGAAATAACTTGGTGGGGTTTTTTATTTTTTTATTGAAATGCTTCACTCAAATAAATCAAGTGCTTTGATGTTTGAAAAAATGATGAAATACAGGAATAGCATCTTCTCGTCCAATGAAATGCTTGCATAAAACAGCAGAAAAAAGGAAAAAAATGCACACAAAAATTCATGTAGAATAGGAATCCACTATATCTCTTATTTTTCAGTTATATCTGTTCCTTCTTCTCTTTGTCAGTGCTAGCAAGGAGTGCAAGGAGTGTTATACTGTTGTTCAAAATCCATTGCTTTAAAGCTGAGAGCAACTCAAAGCTGAAAAATAGATTGCTTTGGGTCTTTGTTTTCCAACCCACGGAATGAAAAATTGTAACTTCACTAGTTAATATTTACTTAGTTTACAATCAGCATTTCTGTGATACATAGTTGAAAGAAGTTAGTATTTCTTTGTCTCCTATTTTTCTTAGTTAGATCGATTCAAGGAACCACCTGCATATGGACCTATGTGTGACATCCTGTGGTCAGACCCGTTGGAGGACTTTGGAAACGAGAAGACTCAGGAACACTTCACTCACAACACAGTCAGGGGGTGCTCGTACTTCTACAGGTGAATGTTCCTACTTTGAATGTGTTTCTGTACATGAACTTGTTTGGGTTTTGAAGTATAAATGTTTGCTTGAAGTTTGTGGCACTACTTAAATAATTGAGCCTTTTTTTCTCCAGGTTTGCCTTGTTTTCAGGTAAATTTGAGTTTGGTTTATTTGAGTCTCGGTTTCACCCACAACTAGGAAACCCCAAAATGTCTTGATTTTATTCTCCAAAGCCTGTGTATTTTGCTTATTTCTGTTCTTCTAAGTTAGAGACTGAATGTGTTGCTTTTAAAAAGGGGTAGGAACTACATTTCTGGTTGAAAATTAGAACTTAATTTTGAATTAAAGGTGCCATCATTGGAAAACTCACTACCTGTTGCTCGGCAGGGTAAGTAAAATTTGAGATTTTCCACACACAGGTACCTTCTTTTTTTATTTCCCCTCACAGTTTTATCAAACTTTTTATTTAAGTTTGGGAATAGTTCTTCCCAAGAAATTCAGGATTTGAACAGCATTGGTTAAATGGGACTTGGTAAGAGCTGAAATTAGTGCTTTTGACATTCTTGCAGATGCATGTATGGACTTAAATGCAAAGACATCGAGTTCTTATTCACCTTTGACATTATTTCTTTCTATTGATGTTTGTTAGTAAACTATAAATGTGAGAACATTCCTGAAAAAAGTAATAGTAATCAGGATAGAAGGACATCTAAAGCAAAGCTGTGGGTTAGTTTGTGACTATTCAAGGGAAACTTTCTTCTCTGTTTCTTTTCTGCTTAGTGATAATTGTCCTT
>NW_015090771.1:2408499-2418539 GCF_001431845.1 Calidris pugnax | reverse complement strand
GGGTGGGTGGGTGTCTCTCTCTGCGTAATCAGAAGACTCTCCTGCACGTTAAAGGAGTGGATTTCCTTGGCTGCTGGGGGGGATGTCCCATTGTCCCCTCTTTGGCAATGCACCAGGAGACCAAGGCAAACAACAAACAGTTCCCTTTTCCCAGTTCTGCCTGGGGTGCTGACTGCTGCCTTTGTTGGCAGTGGGTAGGCTTCTTGGTCTGTAGACCAAGTCTTGGGTACACCAGGCAGAAGACACCCTGTTAGGTGTGCTTGAGCTGGTGATGAACCACCCCTCAAGCAGTGCTTCCATTCACTCTTCATCATAGGAATGGACTATATTCCTTCAAGAACCAAATGGTGATGATTACATTGTACCTTCCTCTGACAGTGTGGGGGTTTTGACGGATTTGGGGGAGGTGTGGGGGGGTGTCACAGTAGTTAAGAACAACTTAAAAGGACACCAGAGTAACAAAACTGTAAGGGAAGGAGGTTAAATGGCAAAACGAGCAATGCATCAAGTGAAATCTTAATCAAAAAATTAAATTTTGTTCAGGAGAAACGTGAAGACACTATTGAAATGTTAAGAGGTTGCTGAACCTTTTGAAGTGAGCAGTTCTGCTTCAGCCCGTGCTAGTGGCACACAAGTCTAAGTTTTCCCAACAAGCTCAGCAGAAGTGAGGGAAACCCAGCTCTTTTAGAAAAATCTCACCTTGGAGGTAGCTGACCCATAGCTGTTTAGTAACATGCCAAAAGTAAATCAATGGCTTCCACCAGTAACCAGGAGATGGAACGGCTAGAATCAGCCTCCTTGTTGGTAACGTTGGCAGGAAGGAAACAGATAGTTTGACTTCAGCCTCCTTGTTGGTAACGTTGGCAGGAAGATACAAACAGATAGTTTGACTTTTAGAAATTAGTTTTCCTGGTCCTTTCTTTGAGCCATGATTGCTGCCTCGTTGGGCTGGGCTGAGCACAAAGCAGTTTGCTCTGCAGCCCGGGCTGCTGGCACGCTCCTTGTGTGGGCAAGTCCTACCACCACCTTCGGGTCGATAACGCCTGGAAGGTGCTCAATAAACGTGTTTGGTCTCATTACGAAAGAAGGTGTCAAGCTGTTGCAAACAATTGATCTGTGCAGAAATCGGCTTATGATTCTGAGGGCTAAAATCGTTCTTCCCTCTTCTTCTCAGCAGCACCAAAGGCTGGAGGATGCCTGGGACTCCCAGGCACCGTGGAGTAATAGCGGTTTCCCCTCGTGAGCCTCTCTTACAAAAGTGAAAAATCTTACAAACATGCCTTGTGCTGAGTTACAGGGCTTATTATATACTGGAACAACTTTTAGATTTTAGTTTTGGGTTGGTTTTTTTTTCCTGAGCTCTGTTTCTTACAATTACCATAAAATTTCCCTAAAATATATATCTGGTTCCTCCTGAAGATATATTAGATGTAGTTTGTGTCCTGACTCATATTCAGAAAAGTGCATATTTCAGGAAAAGAAGAAAAATTTAGAAGATACCTAATTGTCAGGTCATGTGAAAGGAACACGTAACTGCTTAATGACACAAGGAGATGACTAACTTGGAGTCACGTTATCTGAGATTATATAAAGGCAAGCATTACTCTTAAAAGAAGTGCCTAGTTGCTCTGAAAGGTCACTAATCGCTTACCTAATGATAGTCTCTGGCAAAGAAAAAATATCCATCGTTGTGCAATATCTAATTTTGCTGCCTTTTCTAGTTACTGAGAGAAGAAGTGGATTTCCCTGAACAGCCAGCTCAGCTTGTAATGGAAGGACTGAATTATGCGGTCCTCCTTCAGGAATGTCTGTTGATAGAATGGACTTTGTTTGTTCTTCAGTGAATAAAACTTACTAGTTTCTTCAGTCATTTCCAGAAAGGGAAGTTGAAAGATAGCAGTGGGCATTTAAAGGAAGGTCAGGAAGATTTCAGGCACACACATGAGCCAGGGAAATGTTTTCTAGATGATGAAAATCTCTTAATCAATGGCAGGAAATAACTGTAATAAATAACTTGCATTTTATCAGACCTGTTCATTAGAATGGCAAGTTTCAAGTGACTTTTCTCTGATTTGAAGTTATTTCCTGTAACAAAATGCTATGAGGAAAATAACAGTAATGTGACTTTCTAACTGTGCACATGCAACATGTTAACAGGACTTTCCAGCTCAGTAGTACATGGAATCTTCTCCTTTCAGCCAAAACTCATTTGTGAAACATTGAACCATTGAACCATATATATGTGGTAAATACACATGGAAAGTATAAAGACTGTAGCTTTCAGTAGTCTGACAAGCTTCTCACTGCATTTCTTAAGTGATCGCTCACCTACAGCCTATTGAATTTCAAACTGATCAAGTTTTTCTTGAAGATACTTCATTTTGGATAAGAGTTCTTGAAACTGTTACGGCTAGCACTGTAAAATGTTAGATCTTGAAACCACAGGCCTAACCTGTCATTTAGAGATGTAAAGAATAGTCAACTTGATTTTCAAGGGTGCTAAGAATCAACGCTTAATGCATGCCTTTTGCATCCTGCAGCTTTTCCATTGTGGATTGTCAAAACTTATGGATCCTTGGAAACAGCAATAGCACAATGTCACAGTGAAAAGTAACTGTGGAATCTAAGTAATTCTTGGAAACTTATAAAAGTTCTCTGTATCTTAAAGTGAACAAAGAGCAAGAGTGATGACATTTCATTTCCCCTCTCTGAAATTTAAGGTTGTATGGCCTTCGCAGTTGTGGTCATCTTTGATGCAATTTCATGAAAAAGTGCAAATAATTAATGGAGTGATAGTTGTGTAAATTGTTTTTTAATTATGAGTCGAGTGAAGATTTTCTTTCGTCCTTACCACAGTAATGTCATATTCAAGGAATGTTATGAACAAGAGGGAATTAATTTGTCCCTGAGTGATATTCCCCCTCTTTCTGCCCCCCCTGATTTTTCAGTTAATCCAGACAGTAAAGACGTTTTCCTCTTTGTTTTCCGGATTATTTAGTTTTGCCTTGAATTTATGCAGTGAATATTTATTTACACTTGGCTGGTTGTACTGATCTTGCCAGTGACACACTGCACTAACTTCCTGGACCAGTGGTACAGTCACTCCCAGGTATTTCTATAAGACATGTATCTGACTTGGCAAGATACACTGCTGCTTATCTTGAGAAAGATAAGTATTTGAAAGAAAGCTTGAAGAAGTCAGCTGGACTTTTTTTATCTCTGAAAATAGTATTAACTTATGGCGAGAGACCCACTGAGTGGGTTTAGGCAATTGTTGAGGCGTGGGGAAAACTCTTTTCTAAGCCATGCTAGGATGGGGAATGTCATCATTCCCATAAGATTTACTGGATGGATGAAGAATTAAAATGTTCTTTTATCACATTTGGACAAAGTTACTATGCACATGCGTGGTCTTAACCGTGAAAAATTGCAGTTGGATCCATGCCCACCTTGTTTCATTTCCTTTGTGTCAAAGCTCTGGTAAAGAAGGTTGGGAGTTTGGTTGCACCACTGAGTTAATTAGCAGTGTTTTACCCTTCTTAAAGTGTATCAAGGGCTTCCTATCAGGGGTAAGCATATGTGCAAGCTTAACACTCTCTTTCTGGGATCATCTGTGTATATAGAATTGGTTAATTACTGACTGTTAACAAGAGCATGAGAGTGGCGTGAGACTGGCCAAAGTCAATGGATAGCCTCAGAAGTAGAGCAGATGCTCAGAACTTTTCTGCAGGCATGTTGCTCCAGCCCCTTGGGTTTTCTTAGTGAGTTTGATGTAAGTTCTTAAGGAATGTTGAGCTTTATAAAGCTAGTCGGCCGTTGACAGCATTGTTATATTTTTCTAAAGCAACAAAAACCAAAGGCAGAAATGGTTAGCAGTGGCAAGAGCGACTAGCATTGCAGACTCCTCTAAGAATTTCATATGCCAGCCTTGGATAGCAGTGAAATGACTTGGCCTTACAGATGTTCTGGGGTAGAATATTTTGGCCCTGCTGGCACATCATTTACATGGTTTTACTTTACAGGCATATTAAATTTGTGAGTATGCAAGGACTACAGAAATGTCTGCTAAAGGCTTTTGAAGACTGTAGCATGTTTCACCTCAGGGTATGAGGCACAGTTGTATGAATGATGGGCTTTTTTTGCAGTTGCAGCATTTTAAACAGATCCTGTTGCCCGCTTTTCCACTCTACCTTCTCCCAGGCCAGAAGCTTTTGCTGCCCTCGCATTATCTGCCCAGCTGTATTGGTGGAATTGTTCGTGTGCTCCATCAGACCTGGGAACGCAGCCAATTTTCTAAAAAATGACTCTGCAAAAAAAGATGTGTATTTATTGGTTCTAATCCCATGCAGTTCCCGGCTCCGCTTCTCAGTGTAGCTCTGCAGACAGCACAAGGAAGGGCAAGAACAAGCAGGTGGAAGGAGATGTACTGGGAGCCTGGGACAGCAGAGCAGCAAAAGAGTTTGCCTTCAGAGACTAAAGTGTGGAGCCAATGGGCTTTGCTGAAAACCTGTTTTTATGTGTGCACGTAATCTTAGAGAAGCTGTTGAAATGTCCTCTTTGTAAAGAAATGTTTATGCCTCTGCTTTAAAGGTATGATGAAGGATATGAAAAGAAATCAGATTAAACCCATCCGGTTTTTCTAGTTATTGGTGAAAGAGCAATTTTAAAACATCTGCCATTTTGGTTCACGTTAGCAAAGTATTGCTTCTCTTCCAGAACCGCACAGAAGTAATCAGTGATCATGCAAAAAAGACCTCAGGACTAGTAAACTATGCATGAGGCATTTTAACGAAAAAAGGACGCCGAAGTAGGGAATATCAGTGTCACATACTCCATGGAGAATAACACCTCTCTAGCTTAGCGGTGGGGTATTTTGTTTTCTCCGTGAGTCACCGCTCTTCCGTGATTCAGCATGACACATGAAGCGCAGGCAGAAGGCTGGGTCGTTCTGGAAAAGCCTGTTGCGTGGGGGGGGTTCTGTTTGTTTGTTTTCCCTCTTGGCCAACTGCTTTATTTCTGGCTCATCTGAATTACAGTCTGGGCTCTGCAAAGCAGGGCAAGGAGGAGAGCGTTTCTGGAAGGGCAGCAATCAGAAAAACTATTAGGGAATTTGATTGCAAGATGACAATTTTCATTAGGAAGATTAGAAAAATAAAATTTCCAAGCAGAACTCTTTTCTGTAAAAGCTTGTTTCTGATAACTTTTTTGCCATAATCTCTGTTTCGCTGGTACTTTGCAGGACTTCCTGCTGTTTACCTGGAGGGCATGTATTTTTGTGTTGAGGAATATTGGTTAATATGAAACTGTATTTGGGCAGGAGCAAACTGATGTTAAAAAAGTGCTGGAAATTAAAGCCCTGTGTTTACTGTCACAACTGGTGCAGTGTATTTAATAGCTTCATGCAGTAAAAACTTTGCTTCCTCCAGCCCCCGTTTCAACAAGTAGTGGAAGAAAAACGCCTGCGAGTTGCTTTGCCTTTTTCAAAATAAAATACCCACATTAGTTGCTCGTGGGTTGTACGGTCTGGGTAATAAGAGTGCTTGCTCGTTACAGATACCATGCTATTCACTTAGATGAAAAGATGGCAGCCAGCTTTTAATTTTTTTTATTTTTATTTACATGGAACACTATGTGGCATCTCTGCCTTTCTAGGTGTGTAGAATCAGCTGAATTCTGCTAGTAGAAGTCTATTTTCCACAGATTTATGAAGAAGAAGATAATTAAGGAATAAAAAAACCCCCCACTTTTGTACTTTGAAATGGAAAGAACAACCTATCATGTCTATTTAGGAGCATTTTTTACCACTTCATTATATCTTCTTTAAAAGCAGTACTTAACACTGGATGAAAAGAATACTCTGGAAAAAAAAGTAATAGGCTAGACATTTTGAGCAGCTGCACTGATAATGAACGTAATCAACTGTCTGTCAGATTTTTCATTATAGACCATGGTTTTCAGAAGTTAATGTAAAAATTTCTAAACAAAATGTACCATAAGTCTACATTTAGTCACAATTAATTATGAAAAGAAATGTATGCAAATTAGTTCTCATTTGCCCGTGGTTTGAATGGCAGCCTGTCAGCGTTTGAGATCACTGCAGTTGCCAAAACGATACCCTACGTAATTTAGGAATGGAAATTATTTTATAATGGCAATCTTTTTAGACAATTCCAAACACCAGATCTGTGACTGCGAATATATGCTAGATGGGTGAAGTCCAAAGCCATCAATATACCATTCTACTGGGTTTGTAGCTTCTAGCTGCAAATGACATTTCAGCTTCAAAATATCCAGGAAGGTTGGAAACAAGCACTAGCGTGGCTCTTGAATAAACTGAGGGAAGATGATGCATTAGATTGTGCCTTTTTATTATTCTTTTTTTTGTGTGTTCAAAATATCCAGGAAGGTTGGAAACAAGCAGTAGCGTGGCTCTTGGATAAACTGAAGGAAGATGATGCATTAGATTTTGCCTTTTTTTTTTTTTTTTTTTTTTGGGAATTTCATCTCTTTCATGCATGAAGTTAGAAACTGATGGAGCCGTTAAGTGACTGGAAGTGGGCTCTGAAGGTGGTCCGTGAAATCAAGGTCTTTTGTCTAATGTTTAGTTGAGATTTTATTTTATTTTTTAATTTGTTCAGTATGTTTAGCTTATTTTGCATAACAGTGTCACTGTATGACTGCATCTTGCCCCTAAAGGACTGCAAAACAGTCTGCTCTTGCCAAGGTCTTTGATAGTACCAACAGTCTGGCAACGTAACACCTGAAAGTGAGTTAATTGAGCCAGAGACTCTGCAAGTTTGTGTTATTTACGGGCACACTGTGAGCCCATAGCACTGTAGAACCAGCACAGAAGTAGTCATGGAGTCATGGAGGTCATGGAGGCCTCAATGTCTTCCCAACACCTTGTATTTCCTTCTTCAAACCTTTCTGGTGTTTTTTTTTTTTTTTTTTTTTTTTTTTTTTTTTTTTTGGTGAATTTTCATCTCTTTCATGCATGAAGTTAGAAACTGATGGAGCCGTTAAGTGACTGGAAGTGGGCTCTGAAGGTGGTCCGTGAAATCATGGTCTTTTATCTAATGTTTAGTTGAGATTTTATTTTATTTTTTAATTTGTTCAGTATGTTTAGCTTATTTTGCATAACAGTGTCACTGTATGACTGCATCTTGCCCCTAAAGGACTGCAAAACAGTCTGCTCTTGCCAAGGTCTTTGATAGTACCAACAGTCTGGCAACGTAACACCTGAAAGTGAGTTAATTGAGCCAGAGACTCTGCAAGTTTGTGTTATTTACGGGCACACTGTGAGCCCATAGCACTGTAGAACCAGCACAGAAGTAGTCATGGAGTCATGGAGGTCATGGAGGCCTCAATGTCTTCCCAACACCTTGTATTTCCTTCTTCAAACCTTTCTGGCTGTTCTATTGTTTGAACTATGGGAGAGTTGAATCTATAGTGGAAAATAAACATGGTGAATGGATGTCAATGCAGGGTCTATTTTGCTTTTTCTCCAGCCATCAGGTGACATTTCAGAGCTGCAACATGAGGTTTACACCTTTTGCCGTCAGTTTCTCTTTCATGCATGAAGTTAGAAACTGATGGAGCCGTTAAGTGACTGGAAGTGGGCTCTGAAGGTGGTCCGTGAAATCATGGTCTTTTATCTAATGTTTAGTTGAGATTTTATTTTATTTTTTAACTTGTTCAGTATGTTTAGCAACAGGTTTTATTTTGCATAACAGTGTTACTGTATGACTTCATCTTGCCCCTAAAGGACTGCAAAACAGTCTGCTCTTGCCAAGGTCTTTGATAGTACCAACAGTCTGGCAACGTAACACCTGAAAGTGAGTTAATTGAGCCAGAGACTCTGCAAGTTTGTGTTATTTACGGGCACACTGTGAGCCCATAGCACTGTAGAACCAGCACAGAAGTAGTCATGGAGTCATGGAGGTCATGGAGGCCTCAATGTCTTCCCAACACCTTGTATTTCCTTCTTCAAACCTTTCTGGCTGTTCTATTGTTTGAACTATGGGAGAGTTGAATCTATAGTGGAAAATAAACATGGTGAATGGATGTCAATGCAGGGTCTATTTTGCTTTTTCTCCAGCCATCAGGTGACATTTCAGAGCTGCAACATGAGGTTTACACCTTTTGCCGTCAGTTTCAGTTTGGGGTTTTTTTTGAGCGCAGCCATCAGGTGACATTTCAGAGCTGCAACGTGAGGTTTACACCTTTTGCCGTCAGTTTCGGTTTGGTTGTTTTTTTTTGAGAACAGAGACTCTGCAAGTTTGTGTTATTTACGGGCACACTGTGAGCCCATAGCGCTGTAGAACCAGCACAGAAGTGGTCATGGAGGTCATGGAGGCCTCAATGTCTTCCCAACACCTTGTATTTCCTTCTTCAAACCTTTCTGGCTGTTCTATTGTTTGAACTATGGGAGAGTTGAATCTATAGTGGAAAATAAACATGGTGAATGGATGTCAATGCAGGGTCTATTTTGCTTTTCCTCCAGCCATCAGGTGACATTTCAGAGCTGCAACGTGAGGTTTACACCTTTTGCCGTCAGTTTCGGTTTGGTTGTTTTTTTTTGAGAAACAGTTTTGATTGTTGCCCTCCAGTTTGCCCAGCAATGAGAGGAGGGAATTATATCATCTACATGTCACATCCTGGGCCTCAAATCTGGGAACATCTGTGTCCTGGTCTCAGGTCAGACATTGCTCTGGGGCAGGCTGCACTCAGAAGGCAGCCCAACTCTCCACCACATCGGCTTTGGAGGTATGGTGTTTGGAGCTGGTCAGGCTCCAGTCAGACAGAGGGGCACCAGAGAGTAGCAACTCAAACTCCTGTGCCTGGCCAGCTTGACTTGCTGCTGATGTGCAAGCATCCTCTGCTACTAGAAGTACATTCAGATGTTGAGATGTCACATTCAGTGACAGGAGGTGGTAACGCTTGGTTTCTCCCTAGGTTTATTGTTTTAAGTGCAACTCCTACAAGCGGTGAAAGTGAGGTGAAACTCCTTTTCATCCCACTTTAACTCCTTTAAGTGAGAAGGGAGCCAACGCCATGCTGCATCCTTGCCAGCGAGCAAGGTTAAATGCAGAAGTGCCTTTCAGATGTAGGGTGACCGGGCTGCAGGGATGTGGATGAGGCCACCTGCTACCTCGCAAGGGTGCCTGCTTCCCACCCCGCTGAAAGGTCACAAAATAGAAAGCAGTCAGCTGGACGATTGCTTAGTTTCAAAGGTGGGGAATAAATCTGGATACGGCCAGTATAGGCTTGGCCCAAAGAGGGAGAAAAGGGAAGAGCTCTAGATGCTGACTGAATAAAGACACTTTGCAACCCCTTAGATGTTTTTAAGGGGCCTGGTAAGGTTTTGCCAAATCTGTGAAGTCATCTTTATTCCAACACCTCTTCTCCTTTACCCTCTTCCATGCATGTTCTTTGCTCTGTTTTGCTCTTGCTACAGTTGGCTTTTGGCAGAGGAAGCCAGGAAGTTTGGGCTTTCTTGGGTTCTGTATTAAATTACTAATGACAGGAGAAGAGGGGTTTTGCTTCCTGTCTTGAAGTGGTAGATGGCCGTTGGGCTTGTTACCCTTCAGTACAGGCATGGAGTCATCAGTGGCTTAAAAGCAAGAGAACAGTCATTAAAGAAAAAACAAAACTTATTTTCAAAAGCAACAAAATGGAGTAATTTTAAGTTCTGTAACCGTTACTTAGGTATAATTTTAAATAGCTTTTCTCTGAAAACTTAATATTTCACACTCATGCCATAACCTACATTCAGGTTATGCTATGTTTTTTTTTTTCTTGTATGTGATTTCCATACGTGTTCAGTGTCTTAAACAGCAAGACTGGTTTTTGCGGTGCTGAGGTTGTAGGAAAGGGCTCCTCTGTTCTCGTTGAAAGCAACACTGTCCATGTGCAGTGAAAAATATGATAGAGATTCCTCTATCATATTCCTCTTTTCACCTAATGACTTTGTTTTCACTCACCAAATAGACCATCTCTTGGAAAATCCATTAATTGGGCACTTTTTGGTGGTGACAGAA
>NW_015090771.1:2266473-2403055 GCF_001431845.1 Calidris pugnax | reverse complement strand
TTGACAGCATTGTTATATTTTTCTAAAGCAACAAAAACCAAAGGCAGAAATGGTTAGCAGTGGCAAGAGCGACTAGCATTGCAGACTCCTCTAAGAATTTCATATGCCAGCCTTGGATAGCAGTGAAATGACTTGGCCTTACAGATGTTCTGGGGTAGAATATTTTGGCCCTGCTGGCACATCATTTACATGGTTTTACTTTACAGGCATATTAAATTTGTGAGTATGCAAGGACTACAGAAATGTCTGCTAAAGGCTTTTGAAGACTGTAGCATGTTTCACCTCAGGGTATGAGGCACAGTTGTATGAATGATGGGCTTTTTTTGCAGTTGCAGCATTTTAAACAGATCCTGTTGCCCGCTTTTCCACTCTACCTTCTCCCAGGCCAGAAGCTTTTGCTGCCCTCGCATTATCTGCCCAGCTGTATTGGTGGAATTGTTCGTGTGCTCCATCAGACCTGGGAACGCAGCCAATTTTCTAAAAAATGACTCTGCAAAAAAAGATGTGTATTTATTGGTTCTAATCCCATGCAGTTCCCGGCTCCGCTTCTCAGTGTAGCTCTGCAGACAGCACAAGGAAGGGCAAGAACAAGCAGGTGGAAGGAGATGTACTGGGAGCCTGGGACAGCAGAGCAGCAAAAGAGTTTGCCTTCAGAGACTAAAGTGTGGAGCCAATGGGCTTTGCTGAAAACCTGTTTTTATGTGTGCACGTAATCTTAGAGAAGCTGTTGAAATGTCCTCTTTGTAAAGAAATGTTTATGCCTCTGCTTTAAAGGTATGATGAAGGATATGAAAAGAAATCAGATTAAACCCATCCGGTTTTTCTAGTTATTGGTGAAAGAGCAATTTTAAAACATCTGCCATTTTGGTTCACGTTAGCAAAGTATTGCTTCTCTTCCAGAACCGCACAGAAGTAATCAGTGATCATGCAAAAAAGACCTCAGGACTAGTAAACTATGCATGAGGCATTTTAACGAAAAAAGGACGCCGAAGTAGGGAATATCAGTGTCACATACTCCATGGAGAATAACACCTCTCTAGCTTAGCGGTGGGGTATTTTGTTTTCTCCGTGAGTCACCGCTCTTCCGTGATTCAGCATGACACATGAAGCGCAGGCAGAAGGCTGGGTCGTTCTGGAAAAGCCTGTTGCGTGGGGGGGGTTCTGTTTGTTTGTTTTCCCTCTTGGCCAACTGCTTTATTTCTGGCTCATCTGAATTACAGTCTGGGCTCTGCAAAGCAGGGCAAGGAGGAGAGCGTTTCTGGAAGGGCAGCAATCAGAAAAACTATTAGGGAATTTGATTGCAAGATGACAATTTTCATTAGGAAGATTAGAAAAATAAAATTTCCAAGCAGAACTCTTTTCTGTAAAAGCTTGTTTCTGATAACTTTTTTGCCATAATCTCTGTTTCGCTGGTACTTTGCAGGACTTCCTGCTGTTTACCTGGAGGGCATGTATTTTTGTGTTGAGGAATATTGGTTAATATGAAACTGTATTTGGGCAGGAGCAAACTGATGTTAAAAAAGTGCTGGAAATTAAAGCCCTGTGTTTACTGTCACAACTGGTGCAGTGTATTTAATAGCTTCATGCAGTAAAAACTTTGCTTCCTCCAGCCCCCGTTTCAACAAGTAGTGGAAGAAAAACGCCTGCGAGTTGCTTTGCCTTTTTCAAAATAAAATACCCACATTAGTTGCTCGTGGGTTGTACGGTCTGGGTAATAAGAGTGCTTGCTCGTTACAGATACCATGCTATTCACTTAGATGAAAAGATGGCAGCCAGATTTTAATTTTTTTTATTTTTATTTACATGGAACACTATGTGGCATCTCTGCCTTTCTAGGTGTGTAGAATCAGCTGAATTCTGCTAGTAGAAGTCTATTTTCCACAGATTTATGAAGAAGAAGATAATTAAGGAATAAAAAAAAACCCCACTTTTGTACTTTGAAATGGAAAGAACAACCTATCATGTCTATTTAGGAGCATTTTTTACCACTTCATTATATCTTCTTTAAAAGCAGTACTTAACACTGGATGAAAAGAATACTCTGGAAAAAAAAGTAATAGGCTAGACATTTTGAGCAGCTGCACTGATAATGAACGTAATCAACTGTCTGTCAGATTTTTCATTATAGACCATGGTTTTCAGAAGTTAATGTAAAAATTTCTAAACAAAATGTACCATAAGTCTACATTTAGTCACAATTAATTATGAAAAGAAATGTATGCAAATTAGTTCTCATTTGCCCGTGGTTTGAATGGCAGCCTGTCAGCGTTTGAGATCACTGCAGTTGCCAAAACGATACCCTACGTAATTTAGGAATGGAAATTATTTTATAATGGCAATCTTTTTAGACAATTCCAAACACCAGATCTGTGACTGCGAATATATGCTAGATGGGTGAAGTCCAAAGCCATCAATATACCATTCTACTGGGTTTGTAGCTTCTAGCTGCAAATGACATTTCAGCTTCAAAATATCCAGGAAGGTTGGAAACAAGCACTAGCGTGGCTCTTGAATAAACTGAGGGAAGATGATGCATTAGATTGTGCCTTTTTATTATTCTTTTTTTTGTGTGTGTGAATTTTCATCTCTTTCATGCATGAAGTTAGAAACTGATGGAGCCATTAAGTGATTGGAAGTGGGCTCTAAAGGTGGTCCATGAAATCATGGCTGGGACAAAAAGTAGGTCTTTTGTCTAATGTTTAGTTGAGATTTTATTTTATTTTTTAATTTGTTCAGTATGTTTAGCTTATTTTGCATAACAGTGTCACTGTATGACTGCATCTTGCCCCTAAAGGACTGCAAAACAGTCTGCTCTTGCCAAGGTCTTTGATAGTACCAACAGTCTGGCAACGTAACACCTGAAAGTGAGTTAATTGAGCCAGAGACTCTGCAAGTTTGTGTTATTTACGGGCACACTGTGAGCCCATAGCACTGTAGAACCAGCACAGAAGTAGTCATGGAGTCATGGAGGTCATGGAGGCCTCAATGTCTTCCCAACACCTTGTATTTCCTTCTTCAAACCTTTCTGGCTGTTCTATTGTTTGAACTATGGGAGAGTTGAATCTATAGTGGAAAATAAACATGGTGAATGGATGTCAATGCAGGGTCTATTTTGCTTTTCCTCCAGCCATCAGGTGACATTTCAGAGCTGCAACGTGAGGTTTACACCTTTTGCCGTCAGTTTCGGTTTGGTTGTTTTTTTTTGAGAAACAGTTTTGATTGTTGCCCTCCAGTTTGCCCAGCAATGAGAGGAGGGAATTATATCATCTACATGTCACATCCTGGGCCTCAAATCTGGGAACATCTGTGTCCTGGTCTCAGGTCAGACATTGCTCTGGGGCAGGCTGCACTCAGAAGGCAGCCCAACTCTCCACCACACTGCACTCAGAAGGCAGCCCAACTCTCCACCCATGCCAGCCTGCCTCTCCACCATGTCGGCTTTGGAGGTATGGTGTTTGGAGCTGGTCAGGCTCCAGTCAGACAGAGGGGCACCAGAGCAACAACTCAGACTCCTGTGCCTGGCCAGCTTGTCTTGCTGCTGATGTGCAACCAGGCTCCAGTCAGACAGAGGGGCACCAGAGAGTAGCAACTCAAACTCCTGTGCCTGGCCAGCTTGACTTGCTGCTGATGTGCAAGCATCCTCTGCTACTAGAAGTACATTCAGATGTTGAGATGTCACATTCAGTGACAGGAGGTGGTAACACTTGGTTTCTCCCTAGGTTTATTAAGTGCAACTCCTACAAGCAATGAAAGTGAGATGGGATGTCACATTCAGTGACAGGAGGTGGTAACGCTTGGTTTCTCCCTAGGTTTATTGTTTTAAGTGCAACTCCTACAAGCGGTGAAAGTGAGGTGAACATTGCTCTGGGGCAGGCTGCACTCAGAAGGCAGCCCAACTCTCCACCCATGCCAGCCTGCCTCTCCACCATGTCGGCTTTGGAGGTATGGTGTTTGGAGCTGGTCAGGCTCCAGTCAGACAGAGGGGCACCAGAGCAACAACTCAGACTCCTGTGCCTGGCCAGCTTGTCTTGCTGCTGATGTGCAACCATCCTCTGCTACTAGAAGTACATTCAGATGTTCAGATGTCACATTCAGTGACAGGAGGTGGTAACACTTGGTTTCTCCCTAGGTTTATTAAGTGCAACTCCTACAAGCAATGAAAGTGAGATGGAACTCCTTTTCATCCCACTTTAACTCCTTTAAGTGAGAAGGGAGCCAACACCATGCTGCATCCTTGCCAGCGAGCAAGGTTAAATGCAGAAGTGCCTTTCAGATGTAGGGTGACCGGGCTGCAGGGATGTGGATGAGGCCACCTGCTACCTCGCAAGGGTGCCTGCTTCCCACCCCGCTGAAAGGTCACAAAATAGAAAGCAGTCAGCTGGACGATTGCTTAGTTTCAAAGGTGGGGAATAAATCTGGATACGGCCAGTATAGGCTTGGCCCAAAGAGGGAGAAAAGGGAAGAGCTCTAGATGCTGACTGAATAAAGACACTTTGCAACCCCTTAGATGTTTTTAAGGGGCCTGGTAAGGTTTTGCCAAATCTGTGAAGTCATCTTTATTCCAACACCTCTTCTCCTTTACCCTCTTCCATGCATGTTCTTTGCTCTGTTTTGCTCTTGCTACAGTTGGCTTTTGGCAGAGGAAGCCAGGAAGTTTGGGCTTTCTTGGGTTCTGTATTAAATTACTAATGACAGGAGAAGAGGGGTTTTGCTTCCTGTCTTGAAGTGGTAGATGGCCGTTGGGCTTGTTACCCTTCAGTACAGGCATGGAGTCATCAGTGGCTTAAAAGCAAGAGAACAGTCATTAAAGAAAAAACAAAACTTATTTTCAAAAGCAACAAAATGGAGTAATTTTAAGTTCTGTAACCGTTACTTAGGTATAATTTTAAATAGCTTTTCTCTGAAAACTTAATATTTCACACTCATGCCATAACCTACATTCAGGTTATGCTATGTTTTTTTTTTTCTTGTATGTGATTTCCATACGTGTTCAGTGTCTTAAACAGCAAGACTGGTTTTTGCGGTGCTGAGGTTGTAGGAAAGGGCTCCTCTGTTCTCGTTGAAAGCAACACTGTCCATGTGCAGTGAAAAATATGATAGAGATTCCTCTATCATATTCCTCTTTTCACCTAATGATTTTGTTTTCACTCACACAATAGAACATGTCTTGGAAAATTCATTCATTGGGCACATTTTGGGGGTTTCAGAAGTCACGGAACTTACATTTTAAGTTGCCAAGGGGAAAGATAATTCTTGTTTGTCAAGAAAATAAAGTTCAGAAGATCAAACATCTCCAGTTTGGAGATGGATTTGCCTTTCATCTTTCTGTCTTTCTCCCTCTCTTTCCGCACCCCACCTTAGCATCTGGTGTCCGCAAGCAGCCTATACATACTGCAGCTACTGGGCGAGAAGGTTCTCTGTTTCAAGCAACCATTCTATCACATTTTTCTTTTTTGGAGTACACTGAATCTTCAAGTATAATAAAAGAAATTACTTTCTTTCTGACAAGCAATAGGGTGGGTGATTGGTGTGATGAATTGCAATTCTGCAGCGTTCCTCTCCATGCACTTACAGGGTGGGATTAAAAAAGGTGCTGCTGCGAGTGTTGTCTCTGCTGAAACCTGCCTGCAGAGCAGGGGCTGATTTCATGCATGATGCATGTCGGAGGAAACGTTTTTTGAAAGCTAGAGCTAAATGTGGTGCTTCCGATAATGCCCTAACAGGTGCTGTTGTTTTCTTCCAACAGTTACCCTGCTGTATGTGAATTCCTACAGCACAATAACTTGTTATCTATACTCCGAGCTCATGAAGCCCAGGATGCTGGGTAAGTATGTGTGGAGAGGGCACACTAATAATGAATAATGGCTTACTGTTGTTAAACAGAGCAAAGTAAGAGTTAAAGAATAACTGAGCATGAACTGGAAAACTTAATATTTAGTTGCAACAGCTCTTACTTCTTATTAAAGCTAGAAAAACATACGCTGGCATTAGAATGTCTTTTACATGATTATTACTAAGTTACAGGATTTAGTGAATGCTCATATATCCCATTTACTTAGTGATTTTAAGTGGCATAAAATGACCAAAAGTGATTTGGATGCCAAACTTGGGAAGGAAAACAAATTCAGCTCAGCCAAAGAAGTTTTGCAAGTGTGTCTGAGACTTCTGACACACTGATTGCAATGATGCCTGGGAAGTGACGTGGCTCATGACTGCCAGAACTTTCATACCTACCCAAAACTTCTGGGCCTACTGGTTTTAAACTTTATCAAGAAAATAAACTTGTGGAACTCAATACCTAAAAATGATCTTAAGCAGGAGTAATGATTTAAGGAGTTTATCAAGATGCTGTGTGCAGAAACAGTCCAGGTCAAGCACTGGGTGATGTTGATGGTTCCCTTGTGAAACTATTGCCATTGTAAAGACTACAATGTAAAAATTATCTATTCATTGAAATAAACCATGCTTGTGAGATTTTAATGAAGGATTGGTATCTGAATAAATAGCTTTGCATATCTTGCATAAATTATTAATGTGTTTATTTGGAGGTAGAAACTTTACCCAACCTGAATAGCAATAAAAGATAAAGTAGCAAGATTGTAGGAATGAGGTTGATATTCACTATGCATATAAAAAGCTATTTTGAATGTTTGAATTATCACATACTTAAAAACCTCAATACAATTAAAAGCAAGTTATTACTCTGCCAAAAATAACTGGCATGAAATACCCAAGGGTAATGAAATTTCATTTTTATTGTATTGCTTTCCAATAAAGGGTGAAAAATAAAATTTCGTAGGAGGGATTGCATTGAGACTATACAGTGGTTTCAGTGCAGCTATTGTGGATGTTTGCCAAATTCTTCAGTTTCTTGTAGCTGAAGACTGAAGAGCAGGATTTGGTGTTACTTGTGTCTTAGTAAGACAAAAGTACTCTTTGTTTGGTTTCCTTCCAATTACTTGCAGGTTTAACGCTTGGTTGATTATATGTTGGTCCAATAAGCCTTCTATTTTTCATAAGGCAGCAAGGTTAGTTAATGAAAATATGCAAGTGTTAATAAACTGGCTAATCAACTGGATGATATTAGACACAGCACGGAAAATATTTGACCCCCTGTCTCTCCTCCCCTTCTCATACTTTGCATCCCCTCTGCCCTCCAGGCAGCTGGAGGGTCATGGAGGATGAAGGCAGTACCACACATCTCCAGGGCATCTGGAGGACCCGCAGTCCCAGGGAGGGAGAGTCTGGGAGAGTCCTGGGGTGCAGTTGCATAGAGGCCCCCTGACTCCAGGGATGGGCACTGAGCAAATTCATAATAAAATCCACCTCTGGCACACTAATGTTCAGATGCAGACACAGCTTTTGAGTGTGGTGTGGATCCCTGGGCATCCCAAACGGACATAATGAATAAGCCTGCAGGAAATATTTATATTTTTTTTTTTAGTGTCTGTAAAAGCACATATGCATGTTTTTCTGTCTTGGCATTTGTTAACAGCCAGTGGAGTAATGTACTAGGGTTTTTTGCACAATATTTGGTCAGTGACAAATACATATACAACATTGGGCAGTAATGAATATCTTCTGTTTCCTTTTAGGTATCGTATGTACAGGAAAAGCCAAACTACAGGCTTCCCTTCACTAATCACAATTTTTTCAGCACCAAACTATCTAGATGTATACAATAACAAAGGTAAGAATTTAGTCCTAGTTAATATACAGTAGGCTGTACTTCTCTTTACTCAAATATATTGCATTGGTGCATTTTCTCACTCCTTTATGTATCAGTTCATGCCCATTTTCTTCCGCTATTTATTAGTTCATGCCCATTCCATATATTACATAATAAACATTTAATTAACTCAATTACAGGCAGATGCATGCCTGTGAACATACCTGTACATTCTAATATGCCCTAGGATATTCCTGTATTTTGACTGTGCGTTATTAAGTAAAAGTTACACAGGAAGCAAAACTGAAAACAGCTCTACTAACTAAGAGAAGTATATTAACAGGTGCTGTAGGTGAGGTGTTCAGAGCCCAGTATTGCTTATGATCAGTTATTTGTCCCTTTGCTACTTTTCAATAAAATTAATGAAGTTTGTATATGCAAACCCTCTATTCAGCTAACAGATCATCAGTGGATAAAGTATGCGGGAGATATTGTCTGAGTTCTTTTATGTTTTGCTTTTCTTAATCACTTGAAAACTATTATGTAGGAAATGAAATCTCATTAGCCAAAAATAAAATAAAAGTTAGTGCAGAAATAAGCAGTCGCTGGTCACTCTATGAAGACTCCATTGAATACAAGTCTTTGCAGCTTATCTGAGTTTAATAGTTTATTGCATTCCCTGAAATCTCCTCTAGGAAACTGGAAAAAAAAATCATGTTTCTAAAAATAAAGCATTCTAATAAACCTGTCCTCCTATATCTTGAAATGAGCAGTAACGTTTACTGTCTCCTATTCCCAGTAAAGCTAAAGTTATTTGTGTTTCTCTGTGAGCAAAACAAAATAATTGTTTTTCTCAATGGTATTCTTGAAAGTAGATTCATTGCAAAGAGATCGGTCTTTCTTGAGAAGAGACATTTTTAATTTGGATGCTTGCCTGCAAAGGAGCAATTTTAATATTTTTTTTTTTTAACTTGCAAAGGAAAGCTGCTTCAGGCATCATTTTATAATATAGAACTTATAATCTAAAAGCTGTTACGCCATGAACTGTATGCAAGGGAAGGAAACACTTCACTCACTGTTAGATAATGGGGTTTGTACACTTCAGTGTTCTCAATATGTGTATTAACTTGTGGAAAAAAAATGAGTGAAAGCATTCTGCAAAAATACCTGCAAGCAGAGTTGTCAGTAGCTGCTTTTGTGAAAGTAAGTAACATAGAGACTCTGCTAGCAACCTGAAAAGCACAGGATGAAACCAGGAATGTGTTAATATTTTTGGCAGCATCATTGGTGTTGGTGGGACAGCGTGTGTCCTCTCCGGGTTGGCTGCTTTGGGTAGAAGGCAGGACCGGTGACGAGTCTGTACAAGTACGGTGACACACAGTGTTCACCTTTTGTTTCTTAGTAAGCGGAGGCAGTTCCGTGCACATGAGGGCAACGAGTGAACAATGCGGGTTGGCTGCTTTGGGTAGAAGGCAGGACTGGTGACGGGTCTGTACAAGTAAAGTGACAGACAGTGTTCACCTTTTGTTTCTTAGTTAAGCGGAGGCAGTTCTGTGCACATGAAGGCAATGGGTGAACAACATGAGATTTTTGTCATGAAGACAAATGTGAAGTGTAAAGAGAGGATTTATAATATTCAAAATCTTGAATTTGAAACCACAAGGTTTGGGTGGTGAGGAGAAGTACCTCTCCGTTATCTCCACTTCAGGAGAAAGGGTCATTTCCCTTGCTCCAGGATGCTCCACTGTGGCAAGCAAGTCTTAAAACTGGTGGAAAGCCTTCTTTGGTGAAAAGCTGCTGATAGACACTGGTTGTCTCTGCTCACAGCTGAAGTTTGGGTGAGCTGCTGGAGGCCTCTGCTCTGAGTGAGCTCAGGCAAATCGGTGGTGGTGGTGCACCACTCAGGTGGTGGAGGTGCAAGATCAGCACCGGTGTGCCACACTCTAACGTATGACTTGTTGTAAATTTAGAGGCTGACCTTTAGCAGCTTTGTAATGAATTTCTGTTGGGTTTAACTGCCTCCTGTTCTCTCATTAGAAGTTTTGACACATTATTTCATGTGACTGATTGCACTGGCTCTTGGCATTTAAAGTACATCATGCATGGTTTCTCATGCTGCATTGCTCATGCATCTTCATCTGGATATAACATTTGAGTGCTCCCTTCCCTCTTCAAGAAAGAAAACCACCACCGTCCTCAATCAGTTTAAAACATGGCTACTTGTTTGGTTTCCTTGATTTGCTGCAGATGAATTTACTAGGAACACAGAGCTTCTGACTGACTGATTTCAGGAGGCAAAGGAAGGCTTTTCCGTACAGAGGTGTTACAGGACAGAGTCAGCTCCATCTGACTCATCATGCACTGGTGCAGAACCTGATCGATTTTTACAGATCATTTTGGGGGTTTGGTTACTGTCAGTGCTTGGAAAAGGAATTTAGTCTCCTACTAGTAAGTGCCTTCCTTTCTAGTGTGCATTCTTATTAGGCTTCTTGTTGTCACTTAGCTAACAAAGTCATCCTAAATAAACTCCTAAGAGGCTTTATCTCCCACTGGCGCTACTGGGTCAATTCTAAATGCAGTGTTTAAGATAAATACGTATTTTTAAAAAGCTGCAAGGGCTAGGAATGCTTATTTTCTATCCCAGGTTGATAATTCTCATACCCATTAAAGCAGATATACTTTCTTGTACTTCTTCAAAGCACTTCAAAAGGAGTGGGCTTGGTTGCCGGCTTTATCCAAGGCCTTATTCAGTCCCTCAACCCGCTGGAGATCAGCCACTAGGATCAGATATGTAGCCAAAGAGCATTAGGGAGGCAACATTCCCAGAGGAAAAGGAGGTTCAGCAGGAGTAGCTGAAGATAAGGTACCCCAAAAAGACCATGTTCAGTGTATTGGCTGTTAATAATGCTGCTGTGGATGCTGTCTCACAGTACTGACCCACCACGGGAATCTCTTGTGGCTTTTGCTCTGATGGATTCTGGCACTGAAGGGAGTTTTCTGTATCCTTTTGGTTACTGGCCACTTGCCTCTTGAAGCCTGCATGAGTAATTTGTCTGTCATGTGGTTGCTGGTCCTGTCGCAACCCCAGCCCACACACATGCACAACTTTGGGTGCCAAAGTTAGGTTTGTCAATTAGGAGGTTCCTTTTGGGGGTTCCCTGTGTAGTTAATGGAGACAGAGACACTTTCAGGAGGCAATTCAGAGACTCGGAAACTGCCTAGGTATGGGGAGCCTAGTGTCCCTCCTCTCTCCAAGACTATCCTTCTTCATTATTTTTATTTATGCTTTCCATAATCGTTATAATGGAGAGCATTGGCAAGGGGAGGAATTTATACATACAGTTTTTTGGCAACTTCCAAGCTTCTGTTCAGTGTTTCCATAGCTTTCTCAAACATTTGTGCTCTCATTTATATTGTTAAAAGGCATGAGGAAAAAGATACTTTAAGATTATTATTAAAACTTGTTACAAGTGCACTGATGATTTTCTAAGACTGCTTCCTCTGGAGAGGATCAAAACACCTCATGCAAGAAGATAAATGTTAATTGGATTGTGATAGTTACTGGTGAGATCATGGCCTCGGAGGAGGGCTGTACTGATCAAGAAACTCTGAGAAAGTCATGTAAGTAAGCACAGGTTTACTCCTGGATTCGAGGGTGCCCATCACCAGGAGAAATTTGCCATAGCAACAGAGGAAGAGGTTGCCAAAAATTACTGCATTGTACGATCTGCTGCCCTTGTACCATATAAAAAACTTTAATTCCCACATTTAATATTTCTTAATGCCTTAATTGGGACTTGCTCTAATGCTCTTCATGCCACCAAAAAAAGAAAAAAAAAGGCAAGCGAAATGTTTTACAGAAGTTCTGCAGAGGCAGGCAATTTATTTGTAAATCATTGGCAATACTTCATATTTTAGTGTCTGGCTGTCACTTCAGTAAGTGCTTGCTTTTTGGCTGAGTGAACAATTTTAACTAGCTGTCTAAAGACAGACTATCATCTTTTGAACATTTTTAAAAGATTAAGTTTCGTAGTGGTGAGATAACCACCAGAGAATCCGGAGCTATCAAAAAAAAATAACACAATGTCCCTTCCAAATGC
Source organism: Calidris pugnax (assembly GCF_001431845.1). Classification (NCBI taxonomy): domain Eukaryota; kingdom Metazoa; phylum Chordata; class Aves; order Charadriiformes; family Scolopacidae; genus Calidris; species Calidris pugnax. Next base: position 2,391,286 of record NW_015090771.1, on the reverse strand, counting down.
TGCAGTGTCCACGTGGTGTGGCTGAAAGGAAAAGCAGATGATGAAGGAAAGAAACAAAGAAAGTATGCAGGGGAGTTTGGCATACTAGAAATATCAAAACCAGCTGTACATCGCTATGCTTGTTAACCTATCAGATAAGTAATATATCAATGAATCACAGAATCTTCTCGGTTGGAAGGGACCTTAAAGATCATCTTGTCCAGCCTGTGGCATACCATAGGTACACGTTAAGAAATGTACCTGATCCAAATGGATCTAACAGGAAAGTGATTTTCAGGTTGGAAAAAAGCAGAGTAATATACCCGGAAGACAAGGATGATCTTTGAGAAAAAATAGCAATAGGAAAGCAGTGTAACCTTCTGTTTGCCCTATCAGTTTTCTTTAATGCTGTATCTCTGCGGTTGTGATGAGGCCTTGTCATGGAAACAAAAGCTTTTAAAGAGGAGCTGTCAGGGTATCTAGGCCATCTCATTGCCGATGCAGCGAAGTTTGCCAGAAGTGATTTTTGCAGTCTTATTGACAAAAATTTTGAACACGATTGCGCTGTTCTCTTGGAATATGCAATTGTACGTGTAAAATGAAAAACTTCAGAATTCTGTAAGGGAAGATTTTTCCCAAATGCAATTAGCCTCACTATTATACTGGATTATTTACATCATTACCCTGTATAGTAAATCATTTTTTCCTTTGATAACGTTCAACTCCTTAAGCATTTTACTAACCCTTATCCCTGACCTGTCTCGGGCAGAAAACGCTGTGGTTACTTAGCAACTCTGCTGGAGGAGAAGGCACTGTTCCCAGTTGCACAGTCAATGCTGAAGCTAATTTGGCATTAAATCAGAAATTGAAATTCTTTCTTAGGTATGAAGAATTTGAGAACCTTTCACTGCATTTCTTTTCTAAATGCAGAATGAATTTTCTGAAAAAAATTACAAGAAAATGAGTTAACTTGTTTGCCAAAAATTATTTTTGAGGTTTTTTATCTAAAACCATGTAGCTCATTCTGGGCTAGTACTTCTACCATGCTCATCATTTTTTTCCTCTGATGGAAACGTTATAAATCAATTTACGCTGAAAAATGGTCCAGGAGATTTTGAAGCAGGATATGTAACATTTTGGGGTAATTCTGAACTATATTGGTCACACAGTTTAATGTTGTTCATGTTGCTTAAGACCTTAATTCAGCTCCAACCTGAATTTTAAAGGTTTTAAAGGCTTTTAAAGCACCATTTGAGATGTCAGAAGGATCTGAGACATCCATTCAGACCTGACAGATAGCACACAGGAGACATGGGTGCTCCAGGCTCATCTTTAACAGAGGGAGACCAAGGAGATGCCCCAGGGTGTCTCAGGTGGCACTGGGTGCTTCTTATACTTGGCCCTGAAAAAGTGAGTAGAACTGTCTCCATTTCTAGCTGAAGGAAGGAGGTTTCTTACCTGCACATTTTCCACCACCTGTATTTCCATCCTTAGGTACTGGTGTTAAATGCTTAAAGCTAAACAGTACGGGAGCCCCTTGCCTGCTGCATTAGTGTTTCATTTCACTCTAATGTGATTTCAGCATCCGATATCTCGGTTTACTAGCATTGGAAAGAAGTATAATGTCATTTGGGATATCTGCACATCTTCACTTTACAAAACATTAGCTTCTAAAACTCATTTACAACAGCTAGTACCAAAATTAGGTTAAAATGTGTGTGGCTGTTAAGAATAATAAAATAAGATTCTTGCTCTGGTTTGTGATTGTACATGATAAAACCGTGACTGGTGGCTTGGTCTGCTAGCATCTGTCTGAGTATACGTTTGGAAAGAAAAGTATAGGAGTTGCAGCCTGGAATATTAAGGAACTGAACTTGGAAATGTTGGAGAGAGTCATGTTTTCCTCAGTGACGGGTTTCATAACCAAACGAACCCATCCCACTTTCTTCTGTCTCCTCCATCAGCGGCCACGTGGCCTGTAGCCATATAATCTTCAAAAGATTCCCGCTGTGTCAGGGCGGCTGGGGTCTCCTGCAGCTACTTAGGCATCAAGTTAATGTGGACTAAGATATGAAGCAGAGGTGAAACTCCCAAGCCCTTTCTGAGCCAACAGAGCGGGGAGGGAAGGAGCCGTGACTGAAAGAAAGGAATGTGCCAGAAAAGCTCAGAGAAACTCCTGCTGTTAGCTGAGAAGCATTTTCTTCTTGATCCAGGTGGAGTTTCTTCTTCTGACTACTAAGCAGTAGCAGGAGCTGCACAATCGTAGCAAGAGCCAGTTTGTTTAGTGTTAAACACCATCTTAATTACTTAGCAAATAAAAATATTTTGTGTACATTGTGCTTGTAAGTGAAAGATTTTAAATTAAAAATACAGAAAATTATTTGTGATACTGATAACTACCCTACCTTATTTTAATCTTTTAAGAGTAGGGTTATTTTAGAAGACTTTGGTCTTTGCTTTACTGTGTAATGTTATTTTTATTCAAGTGGCTTTTCAAGCCATTTCTGTGGCAGAGCTGCACAGGTCATTTACAGAGGAGAATAGTTTTTAAAATACTCTGATCAGAACTTGTTTTTGTAAGATACTCAGGTATATAAATTAAGGAGGTGGTATAAAGATTTTTATTTAATAGTAATCTCAAAATAAATTGTCTTCCTTTGAAAAAAAAAAACAAAAACAACAAACACCCCCAACCCACAGCAAACTAAAGCTGTTTATATTTAATTTGATGTTTTCCAAATGTTCTGCTTGTGGTTCAGGCTTTTTTAGAGGCCAGTTTTAGAAGTTCCTTGTGAAAATGATTTATTCAACTTCCACAGAATTTAGGAATAGACCTAATGGATAAATTGAAAAAATAGTGGAAAAGGAAACTACCTCAGCTCACTAAGATGATGAAGCTGAAGTTTTAGTCCTTCTAAATGAAAATTCACAACCATTAAATGGTCCTTTTTTCTGTGGTTTTGAATCATTTTTTTCTATAAAACCACAAACTATTTATTTTTACTGTGCAATTTTGGCACTCTAATAGAAGGAGAATGAATTTCAATCTACTGTAGGTAATTTCAGCCAAAAAGTGATGCAGATATTAAGAGCATCGACACTAGTTTTCTCATTTTTGCTAATAGCCATATTAAGCCACTTTTATTTTCCTGCAAAGCAGAATGGCTGCCAACTGTCAGACTAGGGTGGACAAGAGTCAAATGTGGTTAATTTAAATGGAGAGTGTCTGCCTGGCAAAAGTTTGCATAAATGTTAGCAAGCCGTTTTCTGTGTCTATCAGTGAGGAGGCTTTAGAAACTCCCAGGTCACTCTGGACTCTGTCATTGGCCACAAAATGGAAGACATTTAGCAATTTTTGTAGGAAGGAACAGTCTACTGCGTCAAAAAAGTTCCTTGTATGATTGACATGTCTTTTAGTCAATGGAAGGGGATGAATAATTATTTACCCCCCTTCAGCCAACGTTGCGATACACTGCATTTCCTGTGGTGCTGTGGCATATTGCAGTCCTGCAACTTCATTGTCAGTGTTGGTCATTAAGGGATAACCAGGCCCTGGAACTATGTTTGTCCCTGGGTAGCCACAGGTTGGAAGGCTGGAGAGAAGGGTGAACAAAGTAGGATATGCCTCCTTCCCTACGTACTTTGATTCAGGCTGTTTCATCACTTCCGAAGGCATTATCATGTCTTGCTTCTTTGATTCATTTTTCTTTGACTTAAGCTTGAGGAGGATCATTCTGAAGGTTGCAGGTTACTAGATCTCATTAGGTGGCTTAATTCATAACTTAAATAGGCAAATTAGAGCTGATTTACATACAGTTACATACATGTCTTCCAAGGTGTGCAATATATTGTCTCTAGCTGAAAAAGTATTTGTTGATGGCTCATCTGCAGCTACAGAACTAGAACTGCTCCAGGATCAGGTGATGACCAGCAGGATGCACTGAAGTCAGTGCTGTCTACATGAGAGGAAGCATCTGAGCAGACGTTACATTCAGAGCTATATGTAAATGCTGGTAGTGAGATCACCAGCAAACTCTGTGTAACGTTGACCAAGCTGTCTTTTAAAAACTGAAACCCCACCATTCTTTTTCTAGTAATGAAAGTGTAAAGCGCCAGCACCTTTTACAGCCAATGGAAGCTTCAGCTTGTGTTGACTGTCTTAGTCCTGTGTTGATTAAAGATCCTGCCTGCAGTCTCCTGTGACTGTATTGTTTAAAAATTTTTACATCTTTTTGTTCAGGGTAGTTAGGAGTCCCTTTGGTTTTAGGTGGTCACCTCAAAATTACCTTTTTCTCCATAAGCAAAGAAATACTTACTCTTTTGTGTCAGAAATGTCTCTGTGCGTATCCCAACAGCACGTGTTTTCCGTGTCAGTGCAATTTAGAAATTACTGAATTTCAGGAAACAGATTATGTAAATTAAAATATACCCTAATTAGGTTATAGATAACGTTAACAGGTTGAGTCTTAACTGCATGATTAAGATTTTACATTACATGTGTCTTTGCAAGAAGACAGAAAAGAAAAAAGGGGGGAAAGAAAAGAAAAAACAGAGAAGAAAGGGATGAGATTTAGTTTTACTGTTTCATAAGCTGAGATAGTTGGCGTATAAAGTGAAAAACAGAAACCCAGCACTGGGTGATTTTTATTGGAAGACCATATTATTGAAAGCTCTCCCTCCATACACTCTCTTAAAGCCAACAAATAGAAGTGTGATACACAGGTCTCGTGTGCCTAGAGTGTGAAACACGTGAGAAGAAAGTGTCATCTGTTGCACAATACTATGAATTAAATATGTTGAAAATGTTCATTGGAAGAGCAGCCTTCAAACTCTGAGTGATAAACGCTTTCCTTTGTTATCTCCAAAGTGTGGTTGTGAGGAGCTCAGATAACTCTGTGGACTGGGTGGTTGTGGATGGTCTGCCTTGTTCCCTGCTGGTGGCAGATCCCAGAGCCTATGTTTACAACTGCTCAGAGTTATTAATTCACTTAACCAACCCATCTTAGTGCCAGGCAAAGCTGGAAATGGCTTGCAACTTCTTTGAGGCTGTGTCCTATTGTAACTAGCAGCAAAGTGCTGCCACTAGGTCAAGTGGTTGAAAGCTGGTGAGCAGCTCTGCACTCCGTGCACCCTGTGAACATTTCTGGTCTGGTAGCCGGTCACAGGCACGTGGCTGACGTCGCTCTTGTTTCTTTCCTTTCTTCCTTCCAGCTGCAGTATTGAAATACGAGAACAACGTTATGAATATCAGACAGTTCAACTGCTCCCCTCATCCCTACTGGCTTCCAAACTTCATGGATGTGTTTACCTGGTCCTTGCCGTTTGTGGGTGAGAAAGGTACGTAAATTGGCTCTGCTCATAGAGACTGCAAAGTGATCCCTTAGTCACTATGCCTGTGGTCTATTTCATTTGAAATCACAAGAATAAATGGAAGACAGATGACTTTCTTTCAAGGACAGATTTGAAGAAACAGGCCTCAGGGGGGCAAGCAATTACCAATAGTTAATCACACTTCTCGTATGTTTTTATCATTTCCATTCTTTCCAGGCTATGATGCCATTATATTTCTGCTGTAGAAATAGATTTTATGACATTGCAGGCCAGAGGTGCATTCACTGAATAAAATTCCTATTAGTTGTTCCTCTGTAAGCTTTTGAGCCTTCCCTTGTATATTGCTTGCTGCTCAAGGGACATCACAACAGCCTTTGCTGCATCGTAGTTCCATCCTCACCCAGCTGACCTCTCTGATCAGTTGATGACAGGTTGCTTTTTCACCAGCAAACACACAGCTGGTGATGGTTAAGACCCAATCTGGTTAACTGTTCCTGGAGAGAGTAGAGAGATGTTGATGACAGGTTGCTTTTTCACCAGCAAACACACAGCTGGTGATGGTTAAGACCCAGTCTGGTTAGCTGTTCTTGGAGAGAGCAGAGAGATGGAAGGAAGGAAGAAGGAAAACCTGCTCCTCAGCCCCTTCTGTGCCCAGGGCGTACGGTGCCTCATGGCTGGCGAGAAGACTCTAAAGAACATAAATGATGTTTTATTGAAACACGATGCTCTTGATGTTGCCCGAAGACAACTTCATGCTATGAATGGCAAGCACACAAAAGGCATGAAAACACTTTGGTCTAACATATTAAATGAATATATAATGCAAACTGCTTAAACCCCAAGTCATTTTATTCAGGGCCCGAGATGAAGCTTGCTTTGATCCATCCATTATAGTATATTACTGCAACAGCAATTACTGCCAGAAAACTATAATAAACTCTTAAAAGCTGCTTGGAATAACAGTTCTCTCTTAATAGGCAACTGGAAATACAGCCAGCTGTGGCTCTTACCTGCAGTCATGACTGGCTTTATTTTCAGCTACTCTTTTGTACTAGGAAAGCCGCTAGTGAGACGCCTGAGGTCTCTGTGAACAAAGCAGATAGACAATAAAATAGGGATTAACAAAGAATAGACAGCTGTTTCCACTAATGGAGACATTACATAATCCGTGCTGACGCGTGTTGCAGACTCTTGCGAAGCTGATAAAACGCTTTCGTTTTCTTTGGCCGTAAACTCAGCCAGAGCATTTTTAGGATGGGCCTGTTCTCCATACGTGTTGCCGTTCCATAAGATGCTCTGTAAGGTCATTTTCCCAGAGCTTTCCCATCAGTGGCCTCCTCAGGTGAGGCTGCAGGATGCACAGCCAGATTTGTTGAAGTTCTGAGACCATAAACACTCCTCCTTCGTCCATTTTTCCTTGGTTTTGTTGTGGGTTTTTTTTACCTCCTTCATGTCTTACCAATTGCTTGGAACTTTAAGACTCGAGAATCGAAATCAGTGTTTTCCCTTTCTATATATAACAAAACTCATGGATGTAAGAGTTGATGTTCTGCACAGCTTTTTATTTATTTCCTTTTTTTTTTATAGATTTTTTTCCTTAAAGGCCAACCAAGGTAGGAAGCTGTTAGTTTCACTGGTGGTTGTTAATGTGGAAAGTCTTTCCACTAATTCTGTCAAAGGAAAATATTAAATTCTTCACTAATGTAGGAAAATTATGGCTGTGTCCCACCCTTCTAATGTGCTATGCCATCATACTTGTCACAGAAGAGGATTTTAATAACCACTTGATTAAAAAATTTATACTTTCAACCTGTGTAGCTAGTGCAAGGCTAGACATGCCTGGTAACCCTTTTAATGATGCTTACTACATGTAGATGTAGTGGAGTTTTTCTCAATATGCTAATGATTTCACATTTTACCTCATAACTTTGTCTTTTTTGATCTCTAAATTTCATTTCCGTGGTTGTGATTTTTGCTGGGGTTTTTTGGTTTGGGTTTTTTTTGGCTGTTCTTACTCTGTGTGTTCTCTGGTTAGTGTCTCACTGTTGCCTTTCCAAAAAGAGCTGAGATCAGGTTAGGGATAGTGTGAGGCTGACCCTTCCGTGCCTAAGTTGCAGAGTTAGAAGGTTGAATATATTCTGAATTCACAGATAATGACATTTATATTGAATACATAATAGTTCCAGCTGGAAGGGGACCTACAACGATTATCCGGTCTATTTGTCCTGGATTTCAAGAGACACTGCCCCTTTGTAGGCATCTTACAAGGGTTAGTGTTTGGTTGAACTGAAAGTACAGCATTCCAAACTTGGATAAATAAATAAATATTGTGTGATCCCTCTTGCTGTACCTTTTTCAATTGAAATGTCATTCCTTTGGCAGAGCAGGCCATTCAAATCCTACTGCAGCAAGAGGAGGGTTCTGCTGTCCAAGTTGAGTGAAAGGCAAAAATGTATTGAGGGGAGAAATCAAAAGATACCTAGTTTATTGAGAATTGCAAAAAGAGAGGTTGTAAGCACACTAATTTTTTTAAGGTCTGTTTGTTGTGGTATTTGTTATATTTGCAAAAATTTTTATGGAACCCTGTACTTCTAATTAACTACATAAGGCACTTCAAGCTTATATTACTACGTGTGTAAAACAAGGTTCATTTTGTTTAAAAAGTGGGTGCCGTTTCTGTATGGAATTTTCATTAACACTGTTACAGTTAGAGTTTGCTCTCTGACAGACAAGGGAAGTTTAATATCAACATTTTGCATTTGTTTTCCATTTTAGTGACAGAGATGCTGGTAAACGTGCTGAACATCTGCTCAGACGATGAACTGGGGACGGAGGAAGATGGGTTTGATGGTAAGAGCCTCCTGCCTTTGGTTGAGATTGTTGGCCTTGAAACTACTTTAAAAGTTTATTGACTAACCCTGGGATAATTTTCTGGATCCTGTTTAAGTTCTGTGCCGCTGAAAGCAACTGTTGTGCTAGACTCCAGCGGATTTGCTTATTGCATGCTTTGGGAAGAATTAATGGAACTTCTGGCCTGTTCTAACCCTTTCCTTGGTCTCACTCTTTTAGTTAAAAAAAAAATAAAAATAGCGTATTTCTCTCCATGAAATCTGGGTTGTGTTGTCATGGAGGGGGTCAGATGTTGATTTTATACATAAGACCCCAGGGGTTACTATAGGAATTTTAATTATATCGATGAAATGATCTTCCTACAATGAAATAAGCTTCCTGCAGAGCTCCTTCCAAAATGTTGGTACTGCAGTTTTGGAAGACTTGTTCTTTAAATATTTCATTAGTTGCCTCTTTTAATGCACTAGTGTATCTAAAAGGCTTTAAGAAGCAATATACTTAATAAAAATAAACATGCAAACACAGATAGAGAACGTTCTGACCTGACATTTCTGCTAAGAAGAGAGGAATGGTCGCTGCTGTTGTCACTTGGGTTGGACTTTATATGATGATAACTTGCCTTGTACCTATTGTTTTGGCTGTAAATGATACTTTATATCTTTCAATTTGGGGCTTCTTAGAAGTCAATTTATTTTATTAGACGTTATTTTCTGTTAGGCTATGCAGGAGTAAATTGCAGCTTTCCGGAATAGCCCTTCTCAGTTGAGCAAAACTGAAAAAAAATCCCATGCATCCCTAACATTCTTACTATGAATGCTTTCAATTTAAAAAAAATAATCTAGAACAGACATACTAAAAAAAAATCTAAAAAAGAACCTGGAAAAATCTATCACTACCAAATATTCTCAAGATATTTGTAGGTACAGTGAATGAACAGGGAGAATAAAGAACTTTCAAGTAAGACAAATATTTAATGATGTTGTAATTAATAATTAAACTTCTCTCTCAAAGTCTTTAGTTTTAATCTTTGGAAGAGGAAGCTAGATCATGGGTTTTGACAAATGTTTCCTTTGCAATGGAGAAGAAGTGTATAGGTTTTAGTGCTTTGCTTTTACTCTGAAAAGCCAGATGGAATTCCCTCTTCTGTATCCTCCACAGAGTGTGGACGTGAACAATTATCTTGCAGGACTCGGGACAAAGACTGAATTTATTGAAACCAGTAATCAGTGGAGAGAAGAAAACACCTGTTTGAATATTGTGCCCAATTTTTTTTTTTTCCTCATGAAATTTAAATAAGTAGCTACTGTGTAATTAAAGCAGCGTGTGAAACAGTACGGAGGCATACAATGAGTAAAAACTGTGTCAAATTAAATACAGTAGCAACAAAACCATGTGCTTAAAATCCTTGGCTCAGGAAAGCACTTAAGCACAGGCTGAGATCCCACTGAATGCGATGCCAAAGCAAAGGCTTTATGGGAAGGATTTTTAAATTAATTCAGCGTTGGCCTAATACTTTCTTTTAAAGTTGTGCTGTAGACTTCCGTTGAGCGCAGAAAGGCCAATCCCTGTAGTCCTTTTCTAAAATTTTAGCGCGTCAGCCTTCCCGTGCCAGAGGTACAGTTCAGGAGCAGGTTTTCAAAAACAGTCAGAATTGAGGAGGCGAGAGGGGTCTTTGGGGATGGCAAGCCCTCTCCAGCTGCAGGAGGTCTCCGCATCTGCTGCGGTTTTCTGGTTCCCCAGGATTTTCACCACGGCTCTCCTCCAGCCATGGAGTTTGCAGCATTGCAGGTGTCGGAGCAGGGAGGCAGCCTGAAATCCTCCGGGCTTGCAGGAGTGCCTACTGCATCACGGTATCTAACAGCATTAAAATTTCCACATGAGGGATGATTATACCATCCCTGGTGCCGTAAGGCTAATACTGTCATCTAAATCTGCTCTCAGATTTTTATTTATTTTTCTGTATGAATGCTTCGCCTGTGTAAAACATTATGTTAAGAAAGATATTAGAAACGTGGTCATCTTCAGCATGTGTAGTTAAAGCCAGAGCTGGCGTATGTTCATGTCTGCTGTGCTGGATAATCCCCTTGGAGCTGTAAAATGGGATCTGTGGCGCTGGTGCTGCGGCTTGCCGTGGGTGCACGCTTGTACCTCCAGCCCGTGGGGATCCTACACATGGAAGAGACTGAAGGATTCAGGCATAAAGTATATTTGATGGTTGATTTAAATTTAAATAGAGGCTGATATCTTTAATGATTTCCTGCTGGGTTCTGTATTATTATCTGTACAACAAAGGAAAATCCTCTTTTTCTCAGAGATAGAGTTCCCTCTCTTATTTTTTTTTTTTTTTTCCTTAGAGCTTTGCCTTTTGGGGGAGAAACTACAAGATGTATTTAATTTGTGTTCTTGATGAAACAGACTGGTGTGATTATCAGCTTAAAACTGTTTCTGTAAGGGCTGTATATTAACAGTGGTGTTGTGGTTCAACATTTCCACTGTCCTTCTTCAATAATTTCTGTCCAGCTTCCTTGGGGGACTGCAGTAGCACAGTCCTGTTTGCCCACTGACATTTTTCTTTAGCACTATTTCCCATAGAAGGAAATGCCTGATATCTGCAACAGCAGATAACTTTTGTTTGCTGTAATGATTCTTTAAAATCACCTCCTATTTTTGCATCATTGGTAGTTTCCAGGGCTCCCTGCTGATTTCCTTTCTCTCCTTGCAGTTTGAACATGCCCTGACCTGGGTTCCCACATGTAATGAGAATGATCCATCACTATGGTTTGCACTGATCATTCATTTGTTATCTTCTCTTACACTTTCTTGCCCTCTGTTTTCCCCTCTCACTTTCCCATTCAAAAATAAGCCCCATCAGTATTGCCTGACCTCACTGCATGGTGTTCTTATGAGCCCTTTTATTTTCATTTTCATTACTATTATTACTGAGTCATGCATGTTGCATCTAGCCATGAGCAGGATGCTCAACAGCATGTAGTCCCTTTATTTTTCCTCCCTTTTTTTGTTTTCTTTTTTTTTTTTTTGACTTAAGGAGATACATCATGGGAATCTGACCCATTTGTTGTAGGCAGTTTCTGTGTGTGCTTAGTGGGAGAAAGCCTAAATAACAATTGTAGTGCCCTTTAGCCCATATCTCCCTGCTGGCCCGCCTTGGCTTTTCGCTTTAAAAATGAGAGGATATGATAAGTCAAGTTTTCTTATCTCTGATGGTTTCCTCTTGCTGTACTTTCTCTTCCCCGTTTGCTATGGTGGTTGCAAAACAATCTGATCCAGCAAAAAATGTCTTGGGTGAACGTTAGTGCGTGTGCTTGTGTGGTTTGTGCATCAAACGTATCGCTTAGCAACAGGAGCTGCGAATACTTCTACCCAGCCAGCATATAGTCAGAGTCCTGTTTTATTTTAATTAGCAACATTTCTGGCCTCATGCGCTTGATTGAAAAAAAACTAAGCCGCTAATTAAAAGGGGTGCAATAATGTAATAGACAACTTGACACAAATGCACTGCTTGCTTTGTGTGCATCGCTATCATGATTTGGCGTAAAGGCGCTCCTAAATTACCTGCATTAATTTTGGTATCGCCTTCAACATTGTAGCTCACAGCCTTCTCGTGGGAAAGCCGCTGTCACAGTGCACCATTTATTCCTCGGCTGGAATACAGCTTCCCTCCTACAGCCCTGTAGTCCAAGCCTAAAGAGAATTACCAAGTCAAACGTCTCCCGTCGATCACAGCCTGGCTCTGCTGCGAACAGGGGCACACGGAATTTGTCATAGTGCAATAAACTGCACCCGGGGCACGCTCTGCACCAACTAACAGAGGCTGATTGAGCAAAATCATGAAGTCTCACTTACTTACCAAAGCTTTGGTATGGGTTTTCATGATACTCCCCGGGCAGATGAAGAGAGATTTAGCTTTTCAGTGAGTTAAAAATCAGCTAGGAGAGAAATGGAGAGGTTTTCCCCACCGGTTTATGTTTGTTCTTCCTCCAAACCAGCAAGGTTGGGCTGCAGTGTGTACCTGATCTGTGAGTTGGTGGCAGAGGGGTGTTTTAATGTGAGCTTTTTACTTAGTCATTCATGTGTTTGGCCAAGTATGGATGTTTCCATGCCCAAAGCACTTTTCGTGTGAGCCGTACTATGGCGTGCTGATGTGCTCTGCCTCAGAACCAACCCAGCAACATGCACTAGATAACCAGTGTCCCCAAAACACACGTCACGGAGCAGCGGCTGGGCACCAAGTGTTGCACTTGTGCTTGCTTCCAAACACAGTTGATTTTAAAACGCAATGCCTTGTGCCGTGGTGGTGGTTGGATTTGATGACTGCAAGCTGCTGGACCCTTGGAGCAAATGCACACATGTGGTAGGTAGCACAGATTTGGGTAGAAGCAGCAGACATGCCTATGATGCTAGGCTATTCTTTCAGATACCAGACAAAGTAAACTGGAAGAAGTGGCTGGATTCCTCTAAGAAAAGAGGTGTCATCAGGCAGGCATGCCCCACATAAAATGGAGGGAGCTGCTGTTTGGGAAGTGATTCAGCCTTATCAAAGCAGCTGCAATAACATAGGAGAAAGTATGCATTCAAGGGGTGGTAACACCAAGGCTAAGCTTTGCTGCTGATCTGCCTGCATGCTGGTTTCCTGCAAAACCCACTAACAAGGCTTTAAGCTTTTTTCATTTCCCCCCCATCATTCTCAATGTGTTTCTTTCTTTCTTGGATGTTCCCTGCCTAATTTGTTTCTTTTCTGTTTTTCAGACTTTACTTAAACATTGCGTTTCCATTGATGTTATCAAATGTTCTGTGTTGTTTTTTATTTTCATTCTGCAAACATCACTGATCTTTTTCTTTCCCCCCCTTTGGAATTCATAAGAAGATACCATTTATGCACAGAAGAAAGGTATTCAATAAGTTGGGAGGCTTAAGTTTAATTAATTTTCCTAATGCTTAATTAGATGATATATAATGTATTAGGATACCAGTGAGAGGATTTGGGTTTGGCTTTTATACTTGGTATTGTTTTCTATCTGTTCAATCCTAAATCTCAGAATATTTTCACAGTTTATAGTCTTTTTTTTTTTCATTGTTCTGCTTATTAATCTGAAGGTCTAAATTACATTTCACATAATTCCTATATATCCAGCTTGCAAGATCTGTATTTGGATGCTACAAATCTGAAATCCAATAGAACTTGTTAAATTACTGAAGTAAGATTCAAAGCTTTTATTCTACTTCCAAATAATTTTCCACACCAATTTTAAACATGGCTGTGTTCATGAGGTTTGGTGTTTCTTGTTGTGTTTTTTTTAAGTTGCTTCATGCAAATAGGGTTTGTTTAGATATTGAAAGGAAAGTGAAAGATTAAGAGGATATCAGGCAGCATTTGCAAAGGCTAAAATTCATAGAATCGTAGAATACAAGGTTGGAAGCAACCTCAAGGATGATCTGGTCCAGCCTTTCTTGGCAAAAGCCAAGACGTGTTGGCATCTTCACAAGCTGGCCCAGCACCCTGTCCAGCTGAATCTTAAAGGTGTCCAGTGTTGGGGAGTCCTCCCTGGGGAGGTTATTCCAGAGGCTGATTGTTGTCATTGTGAAAAATTTTCCTCTTGTGTCCAATCGGATTATCCCTAGGCGAAAAATTTTCCTCTTGTGTCCAATTGGAATATCCCTAGGAGTAACTTGTACCCATTATCCCTCGCCTTTTCCATGTGACTCCTTGTAAAAAGGGAGTCTCCATCTTCTTTGTAACCGCTTTTTAAATACTGGAAGATGGTGATGAGGTCTCCCCTAAACCTTCTTTTCTCGAGGCTCAAAAACCCACTTCTCTCAGCCTTTCCTCCTATGGCATCCCAGTCGTATGATCATTTCTGTGGCCCTTCTCTGGACTCTCTCCAACCTGTCCACATCTTTTTTGCATGGTGGGGACCACAACTGAACAGAGTATTCTAGGTGTGGCCTGACAAGCACTGAGTAGAGTGGGATAATGACTCTTTGGGATAATGACTTCTTTGTGCCTGCTGGTGATGCCTTTGTTGATGGAACCCGTTGGCTTTCTTTGCCACAGCAGCCCACTGGTCACTCATATTGAGCTCGTTGTACACCAGGACCCCCAGGTCCCTTTCCACAGGGCTGCTCCAGAGCTGGGTATATCCCAGCCTGTGCTGCACCTCTGGATTATGTTTTCCCAGGTGCAAGATCTTACACGTGTCCTTGTTGACCTTCATAAGGTTCTTGTCAGCCCACCTTTCCAGCCTGTTCATTCCAGAACTTTCCCAGTAGATGTAGGCTGAAGTAACCCTTTTACCCCTAGCCAGTTCTCAGGTTATGACCCATTTACTTTCACCTAAGTGTATGCTTAAGTGTAGCTGAAGTAATTCATAAGGATTTGCAGTGGTAGTGAATTTCAGAACAACTGGGGTATTCACACTTGAAATGTGAGTTTAAGATTTATGTACAAATAGTTTAGGAATCCAAATACTGTGCCAGGTTAGTGGTATTCAGTCAAAACTAACAGAGTAATAAAACGTTGTGAATATCAGATGCATTATTTAGCAAATAATGTTTAAAAAACCCAAACAGGATAAAGAAAATAATTACTAATATTTAGTAAACAGAATATTTTACATCATTTTCACAGGTCTGTTACGAATTAGGAAATTCAGTGGAGACGAAATCTTTCAAGTGTATTTTTTAGTAACCTTTTATTATGTATATTGATGAGGAAAAAATCTCCCTTTGAGACTGCTGTGTTTTATAATTAAGAATTTTTTTTCCATTCTTTTATTTTTTAGTGTAGGGCACTGTATTTTGCTTTAGTCATAAATCATATTTCTAGTTTTCAATTCTCAACTCTTCTGGAAGTTAAACAGTGGCTGAAAAAGGTTGCATATACTTGTAAGATCTACAAGAACAATGTGGGTTTGTAATAAATAAATAGGGATAGTGGTACTTGGAGAAAAAAAGAAAAGACAAATTGTATTTAAGTGTTTTCAAGGTTAAAAGGGCTGAAAAACATGTCTTGTGTATCTTGAGAGTACAGTTTGGGGAGATGTTAGTAACTGAGGCAGGAATATACCCCCTCTATTTCCTGAAGTACCCAGCTGAATCATTGCTGTCTAATTTAAATTTTTCATTAGACTTTTACAAATATATTTTGTTTAATTCAGTTGAATTACAGCTGTTTCTCCCACTTTTTATTGTCTAGAACTAGAAATTTATGCCTAAGACTGTCTTTTTTTTTAATCTTTATATTTTTACTATCTTTTCTTTGTATTTTTTTTTTGTTTGTTTTTATATGTGGGAGATTTTAAAACCTTCATTCTAAGCGTAGTTTCTTTCAGTTTTAACTTGGAGATACAGGCTCAAAATTTGAAGACAGTCTAGGAGGACAGTTAGAAATGCCTGGAAATAATGCATTAATAGCTGTCCCAAAAGATGGATGCATGCAAAAGTAGCATGCGTGATTGCAAGACATCTAGCTGTGCTATCGAGCTCCCACTTGATTAAACTCACCCCTTGCACTGGTTGGGGTTAAACTTGATCTTGACCACAATGTTAAGAGTTGCAGTGAGATTCAGCCCGAGTTTTTATGTTAGCTGTGATATTTGTTCCTACGGTTACTTAGCTTTCTTTTGTAACAACGCTAGGATTTGCGAGTTGAGTTTATTTTCAATTTTGAAAGAATTTTTGCAAAGGATGACTGTTTTGAAACTCAAGTACAGACAAAAAAAAAAAAAAACAAAAAAAACCACAAATAACCAGCACCTCCTTTTCACCTCTTCTCAGATGGCAGGATATCAGCCAGGCCACCTAGTAATCTAGTAAATACCATGAAGCAACACTTGCGTTCCCGCTGGTAGTCTCAAACTGTTATGGGTTTAATCATAATTGAGAAACCTGCAGTAGAAAAGGTGACAGTGCTTCTGGTAGAAGGGCCACGGGGCTGCCATCAGCAGAGATGTGTGGAGAAAGCTGTAACTGTGAGAATTACTGCACAGTCAGCTCCCCGAAGCCACCCAGCAAGTCTCCTGCCTGGCAGCACAGGAGATCTCCTGTGGACCAGCATGTGAAATGCTGGCACTGATGAAGCAGATGGAACTTTGGCCACTGGGTTCAAGCAGAGCCCACATTTCGTTCTGAGCCCTTTCGGCTGAAGTCACTTTGTGCTCAGCAAAGGAAGGTCCACGCATATCTGGGTCTTCTGCAGCTTTTCACCTCTTGCATCCCTCACCCATGTTGGGCAGTGCCTTGCTCCCCTGCCCAAGCACCTGTGGTTGTCTTCACCACTACCTTGGCTCCCCAGGGCTGTCCCCTCTGCTGCTGTAACCACCTCCCTTGTCTTTGGCCCTCTCTGCTATTTTAGCTTTCATGATGGACTCTGGTTCATAAAAGGAATCAATTTGCTAGGAATTGAAAATAGAAATTTTCAGTTTTGTCCTTGAATTCTGAAACCGTGAAGAAGGAAGCATTGTCGTGATGTGTAGTGGTTTTCAGGTTGCGCTCCTGGACCTCCAAGGCAGGAGTTGTCAGGAAGCATCCGTATAAACCAAGGTTACCTGTCATTCAGGAACCTTTGGGAGAAATCTTCATGATGTATGCAGTTGTGATTGTGATAATTTAATGAACCTGGTTTGCTTAGTATAACATGGCTTGTGGACATGGGGGGTCCTTATTAAGAGAAATACCTCCTTGTGGTAAGTTAGTGCTATTTGCTTTTCCCGTTCAGGTGGTTCTCTCATGGATGCACAGATAATATTCCAGGTTTTGATGACATCCAAGTAACAAGTACACATGCAAACTTAGCTGAACTGTAGTCTCTGTTCCAGTGTGTGTTTTTTGTATAGCAGGTTATCATGTGAATTCACAAATTTCAAAGTAATTGTAGTTTTGAGCAGGCCATAGCAGTGATGAGAAGAAAGTTGCTCTGTGGAGCATCTGTGCAAGCCAGCACATCCCTATTTCATGCTGGTTTTCAGGACACTGACATTAAGTTTTATAACTATTTAAATACTTTGTAACTAGAGATAGGATAACCCTGACTGGAGTCTTTTGACCTTAAGCTTAATCCACTCACTTTTTTTTTTTTTACAAAATTAAGTGATATGTGATAGGTTTTCACTTAAAATCTATTTCATAATTTTATCATTTTAGCCCCATTCCTGTTTAACTTTTTTTTTAAAATCTTTTTATGGTTTGGGCACTGTTCATGTTGAGTATCTTCTTGACGTTTTAACTATTTTCTAAGAAACTTGTTTTCAAAAGGGTGTGGTCTCTGAAAATGTCATTGAAATGGAAAATTAGCTTACATTGATGAAATAACATGCAGCTTTAATG
The DNA here is from genome assembly GCF_001431845.1 of Calidris pugnax. Lineage (NCBI taxonomy): Eukaryota > Metazoa > Chordata > Aves > Charadriiformes > Scolopacidae > Calidris > Calidris pugnax. The sequence goes on along the minus strand of NW_015090771.1, from coordinate 2,373,784 downwards.
TGTAGCAGGAAAAGGATCACATCTCTAAAGGTACTAATAACTAGATTGTTCAAAAGTGACTAGTCTTGAACTGTTAATGACACACACAAAAAAAATTAATAGTGTTGCTTACTTTGGCAAACCATGGCATTAATATGGTTTTTCTTGTATTCAGAGTTCAGAATGGTGAATATGTTGTTTACAAATCCCTTTAAGTGTTTTTAATGTCTTTTCCATAGGAGCAACAGCTGCTGCTCGAAAGGAGGTTATAAGGAACAAGATAAGAGCAATAGGAAAAATGGCTAGAGTTTTCTCAGTGTTAAGGTAAGGTTTTGTGCTGTTGCACATTTTTTTATTTTTTTTTTTACTGTTAAAGGACATCTTTGAATGATTCCTTAGAGAACTCTACTGTTAATCAAATGGCAAATTTGATGTTTTAGTATACCACCCAACTGAGTTTTACTGGAACCTTTTAGAGATTGTTTTATTTACACAATACTGCTATTTATTGTGGCTCTGAATAATCTTCTTCCTCAGGGCTTTTGCTGAATATAAAACAGGCAAAACAAGCAAAATACATCAGCAAAGTAAATTGCAATTTCCCTTTTTTTAAAGACTTCTGCTCACCAGGTGTACTAATTAACTCTTAGCCACAGTGAGGTAAGAGTTAAATGTGGAGAAAGGGTGTGTTCCACACAATGTCTCATTAAAAAGGAAGCCAACTGTCCCACTGTGTCACCCCCAGTTGCTGCTACAGCCATGAGTAAAGATGATTAAAGATGAAAGCATTAGGGTCATTTAACTAAAAATCCAGGAAATCATTGTGCAGACAACAGCAGCTCGTTACCCTGGGCTGCACTCCCCCAAACACATGAACATGAGTAACTAATTGCTACCCAATGTTTAGAACTCTCCATTTGATGTCTCTGAGCAGAGGAGAAAACATGCTGTACTGTGCTGTGCTGAAGTCTAAATATAGAAAATACAGTTCTCCCTCCCTTTCAGGAGAGGGATTTTTTTTTTCCTCAGGAAATTGTATGTTGCTGTGCTGTAGTCAGTTTATGGCTATTACGGTTAGTGCAAAATCAAGGGATTTTTTAAAAAATGTATGGGTATGATTGGTATAAAAAGAGGAAATAAAAATAGTTACTTGAAGAATACCCTCATAATTTCAGATGAAGCTCTCAAACTTGCTTGATTGGAGACTCTTCTGCAGCATGCAAGCAGTGGGCAGGTTGTCAGTGGGGCTTCGCGTGGACACAGCAGCTCACCCACGCATTGCAGATTGCAGCAGCAGAGCTTTAAATAGCCTACTGAGATGATGGAGGACTTTGTACCTGGGGTTCCCAAAGTGTTATGTGTGAATTACTAGTGATGCACAAGCTACTTCAAAGTGGTAAAAAAAAAAAAAAAAAAAGAAGCTGGCATCATGCCTTTTCCCTAAACAAGACGGGGGAGCAATCAAATGTTTCCACCTGCTCCTCTGTACCAAGTCTGGCAGAGAGCCTGGAGCTGACATTGCCACCACCTTCATAAAACAGCATGATTATTTTTCTCTGATGATAGTTGAGCAAACAAAGTTTGGGAAACCTGGCTTTCTCCCATAACCTTGAGCTGCAGCTTCTGGATCCCACTGTATTGTGTTGCAGAGCACCTTGTGAAATACAGCATTTATTTTACAGAAACCTGAAGTTAAGTATAGGGAAAGGCTTGAAATTGGATGTCCTGCAGATATATTTGGGTTTCAATAACTTGCAGATGGTTGATATCACATATATGTCACAGAACTTTTTGAAGGGAACTATGGGGCAGCAGCCTTTCAGTGGTTTCAGGGATGGAAGAAGGGTACAGCATAATTCTTGCATGTGCCCTGTTTAAAGTGATAAGCATGAACCTCATAGCTCAGGGTTTTAGCACCATTTGAAACTTTGAGTCCTTTAAAATTACTTCATGAAAATCAGCATTTTGAGGCAGTGATGGAAATCAGTTTGGACTGTTCCCTGAAAAGCAGTCAAATTCATCTCAGACTTGTTCATGGCACAATTTTTTTACCCCTACCACATGCATCCCAACATCTCCAGAAGACCAGAATGGCTTGTGTCTGGTAAAGGAGAAGCCAGTTGTTCATTCACTGAAGCTGCTGAGCCTTTTACAGTTCTTGGTTACTGATGGACCTTAAAACTTTGCAGGAGGGACTGAAGATGAAGAGTATATTTGGTCTCCTTTAGTTTTAACCAGCAAGTACAGCACATCCTTCCTGTGGTCAGAGGTATTAGGTATCAAAATAGTGTTGTGCTGAGTTTCAAAGGTTATAAGTGAGCATTGGTGAGAATAGCCATCATAGAAAGATGGGCATAAGCTCAGTGGAAGACCTCGTGATTCCCTGTCATTGCCTCTCTTTGACTTTGTTTCTCAAGTCTGACTTTTCTTTGGATATATTTAGACAGAAGAGAGTTAATATTTAATTAGTTTATTTTCCTTTTTTTTAATGGAAGTAAAGGACATCAAATAGAAAACAAGGAACAATGAAGGCTAAAAATTCTCTAAATTTTTGATATAGAGGTTTCTTGGGAATATGCAGTTTAAAGATAATAAAAATACAGTGAATAAACTTATTCTATGAAGGTGAAGCTAAAAGCATCATTGCAGTTTAATTTTTTTTCTAAAAAAAGGGATTAAATGGACTGAATTGAAAATGCAGATTATGCATTTGTTTGCAGAGGTAAATAATTGAGAGAAAGCAAAAACTTTGGTGTGTAATTCTTGATGAAAATATGGTGTTAATTCTGGAAATATTTGACTGTTGAATCAGTTCTAATTGCTTAGGAAACTTGCAAGGAAAATGGTCACAATTTGATTTTGACTATTACAGAAAGAAAACTGTGTATAAGGAGAATAATTTTCAAACTAAAAATAGAACTTGAGGAGTATATGGAGTAGGTAAACAAGATTTATTTGAAATACATGAGTAATTCAGGGCACATAAGTCTAAAGAAAATTGTAAACAGTAGAATTGCTGAGAGACAGTTTTGATAGACAAAAACCACATTATCCTCAAGTGAATGTGGAACTAAATTCTGTCTCCGTGCTTACTTCCTTCAGCTTAATGTCATTGTATATTTCAAAGTAAAGCACTTCAAAATAGGTTTCTCTTAAAGAATTGGGGTCAATTTTGCTGCTGAGCAAGTATGTCATCACAGACAGCATTATAGTGCTCTTAGAAAGCTGCATTTAATGGCTAGTCTGGATAGAGCTGTTGTATTCCTCTTGCCATATATTAAAAATGATATGTATTTGCAGATTGGTGAAATATACTTAGGTTTCCTAAAACATTTTTCTTGAATCCAGTATCATTTTTAGCACACAAAACTATTAAGAACAGTGCAAGTAAGGTGGAAGCACTTATTAATTTTAATGAGCTTTTAGCTGTTTGTTTTTTTTTTTAAGTGGCTGATGGTCATTAATAAATAATGCACCTGACTGCTAGTGTAGACAAAAGCAAAACAACAATTTAAGTTGATTTTGGACCATAGGGTATAACACTCTTAAATGTGTTGTTGGCAATAACTGCTCCTTTGGTCTTCCTCCTGTCAAGTTGGTGGGTTTATGTGTGTATATATATATTCAAATGTATATTACACATTGTTTTGTAGATGCAGGTTATAGCATTAAGTATAGTTAACCGTGGTGTGGTGCAAAGGTGAGCCACTTCCATAGCAGTGAGGGGAACTGCACTGGTGCTGGTGTTATCACTGGATCCAGTCTGGTAAGGACCTGTTCTGGTAAGGAGATTGGAGATAACCAAATCATTGCAGGGCACACGTAGCTCAAGATGTCTAAAATGTGTTTTTGGAGGGGGAAAAAAAAAAAAAAAAAGAGCAATTACTTACTTTGGGGTTGTTTTTTTTGGTTTTTTTTTTTCCTTCTGCAGAGAAGAGAGTGAAAGTGTGCTGACGCTGAAAGGTTTGACTCCAACAGGAATGCTGCCCAGTGGTGTGCTCTCTGGAGGAAAACAAACACTGCAAAGCGGTAAGCGTGTTTGCCTGTGTGTGGCATTATGTTTTTAAAAAAATAACAATTGGCTTTCAGCTGCAGAACCCCAGAAAAGTAACCGCAGTCTTCTCGGGGAAAAAAAATGAAGGACAGATTAAAACAGGCGGTTTGTTGTACTGGAGCATTTGTGAGCAGTTCATGTAAGGCCACTTCTCAAGACTTATTACATAGCACTGATTTTCAAAGAAAGAGGGTGGGGGGGAATGTCCCTGAAAATCAGCTGTTCAGAATGGTAGATCAGCATTGCATGTGAAGTGCACTCTTTCCACAGTTTGTAGCATCTTTGGGTTTTGTTTTTTTTTTTAAGAGGAGCTTCTGATACACAGAGTACTGAAGGTTCAGCTTAGATAGTGACACTCAAACTCTTATTTTATCTGATTTGTTCTTCCTCGTAGAGAATCACCAATGGAAAATAGCTCTAGAATTAGATTTTCTCTCCTAGCAATTCTAGGTGACAGCATGAGAACAATTTTGCTCTGATTCAAGCCCAAGTGAAGGGAGGCTCTTAGAAACACCGCGTTTGCCTTGTACACAAACACAATACAGAGTGTCAGTTCAGCTTTATACCAAGTGCTTTTTGTTACAGGAAATCTGTAAGTCTATAGTAGGGCTGCCTTTGATGAAATATTCCTTTTGGAATAAGGAGCTGCAAAAGTATTTAATTTACTACTGTAAGCTCTCCTGTTTTTTTTCTGTGTGTATTGCTGTAGAGTATATTGCAGACAGACAAGAATGTCTCTTGCTTATTGAGGTTCTGTTGGCAGAAGATATAAAAAATAGAAATGCTTTATAACCTTAACATAGTCTCAGCCTCTTGTTTTCCTGTTTCCTTCCTGGAGCACTCTTTCTCTGTATTTTTCCCTTTACTGTCTCTTTTACCTAGAAGATTCAGGTATATGGTGGTAAAACCTTCTTTTCCCTTTTTCCCCCTTCCCTGTTTTTCTTTTTTGATGACTTGTGTGTTACAGACATAGTAACGTTCTGCTTGGAAAATGCTGCAATATGATTCCACAGGATGCCTTTCTTAACGGGGTTGTGGGCTTTACCTAGGCTTTTCTCCATATAGTTGCTTTACATTTGTCAAAAAATTTGGTCCAAGGAAACTGCTGTTGTTGCCCTGGCAAAATATTAGGAATTGAAATGAATTTGAGAAAATTGCCTGAAGTTCTTGTTACAATGGCTAAAAGGAAAATCTCCTCATACTGCAGTATTCTGGCTTAGTAAAACATTACTATACACAAGCTTCTGCATTAGTTAACATGTAGTACCCCATTCACCAAATAATCTGAAATTTACATAGTTTCTGTTAAGCACACATTCATATTACCATATGTATTAACAGAAAATATGACCAGTATGTTCTGTTGTGGAAGTATATGTTCTAGTCGTCATTTTTTTTTCTAATGTGTCAGTGCTGGTTTGGATCTGATTATTCATTTTGATTTCTCATCCTAGTTATTGTGTTTCCTTTTCTTTTAAGTTGGCATTGGTTTCGCTCTGTGATTTTTTCCATCTCTCTTGCTCTGTAGCTTGAGAGGCATAGGTTTACCTTGGTGCATGCGGGTTAGCTCCTCTCATTTCCCCATGCAGCAAGATAACAGTATACATATTTTAGCATAGATCTCAATCCATATTTAACATCCTAACTACAAAAAAAAAATGTTTGGGTTTTATGGAGGATGAAAAAAACTCTTACGTAGTGGAAAATAAGACAAAAAAGAGAGGAATTCCTAAAAACTTGGCTTCTTGAGCTAGTCTCTAAACCAGAGAAGCTCTTGAAAAATCAAAATTTCTTGTTAAATATTTGAGCTGTGCCATTGCTATATTGGATTGCGTTTGCTGATTTGCATCTGCTTCTAAATCTCTTGACTGTAGAAACAAATTCATGCCAAAGCTGATGGGTAGAATTCAAATGAAATTACGTCTTTGAGAACAATGAATGGTTTTAAAACAGTGGTAATGCGGTATTTATAACACCGCAGCAACCTCCCAATTCCACACTTTTCTCTCTCTGACCAGACTTTGCGATTTTGAAGGTCCGACAACTTTCAATCTCGTACGAATGTCCATTGATTTAAAGAAAATATTAGAAGAATGCTGTTCTCAGAGACTGGGTTGACAAAAAGGACGCTTACAGATGGAGCAGACTGGGCGAGATTGCGAGCAAAGGCAAAGCTGTCTGAGCAAACTCTGTCCCATGCTGTGGGGAGGTTTCTTTTAGTCAGGAGAGAGGAAAAAAATATCATTCTGAGAAGTTACGTATGTGGCTCTTTTGCCTTGTAACTGACAGCTAATACTTTTCCAGCTGGCATCGTAAGTGGTACGAGTTTTGTGTGATGGCTTTATGCCATTTTTCGTTCTCTTTTGACAGGGCAAACCAAACTGCTCTTATTCAAAGCTGGGAGAATTATACAATGACCTTTTCAGGTCAGATGTGCAATATGGAAGGCATTTTCATTATGTAGTTCTTTTGAGTCAAAAGAAAACTACTCAAATGTGTCTTTAAAAACTTTTAGTTTGTGAAACTTCTGCTTCAAAACAAACTGTAGCTTAATTCAATCTGCAAATTACTGTTTTTGTGTAAGCATTTCTCTGTGTGTCTGTTTTGCCAAAATCCAGCACTTACAGTAACATTAGTGTTGTAGCTCCTTTGCTATTCACTGACTTGTTCTTAGAGTTAAAATCCTCTGCTCATTTTTCTCATTCGTTTTGCTACCCCTTTCTTCTCTTCAGCTACTGTTGAGGCTATTGAGGCTGATGAAGGTAAATTGGCCAGTCCCCTTTCTGTTGGTGCCACAACAGATAAGGGCTCTGCTGGGTGTATTCATTTTGCTGTAGCTTGTACAGATTGTGTGGGTGTTGGGCTAACAATTGTGGCTCGGTATTAACCAAAATGTAATTGCTTTAAAGGGGAAAATGTTTTTTCTTTCTTTGTTTTTTCTTTTTTTTTTTTTTTTTGTTTTTTATTTCCCGTTGCTGCTGTTGTGAGTGTTTTGTTTTTGGTTTTTTTCTATCTGAAAGTTACAGTCACGTTGGAATTGCTGTATGTTGAACTAAGCACTGAGTAATGCCACAGAAGGAGATCAGGGGACTTGGATTTCATGGGACATAACTCGGCAGCAGCCTGTAAATGCTCTGTGACACATAGCTCAAAAGCTGTACGCTGGAGGCTGGCTCTTGTCTCTGCCTCAAACTGTCCTCAGCAATCTCTGGTCAAGGAAAACACACAGCTTTTATAAATTTTCTCTCTTTTTCTTGTTTTTTTGTTTTTATTTTTTCCTCTTTTTTCTGCTTCAGTTTGTTTCCTTTCTTTTTAGGTCACTAGTCAAAAAATTTTATTGGTCTTTTGTTACAGTTCAGCATGTTTCTGTTTCTCTTTAAAAGTAAAGCAACATGAGACATTTGTCTGCAAGATGTCTGCTTCCTCTGGTAGTGGCAGTTTACACACTGGATATTTCCATTAGAGCAACCATTAACACCAGCACCATTTTAGCTACAAATATAAAGTGACTGGCTGCCTCGGAAGATTTCTGAATGTTTAGTATTGAAAACTGTGGTGCTTTATTGACGGACTTCTAATTTAACCCTTGAGCAATTTTTAATGCTATGGTTAAAACCTAAGTGTTCACGTATTGCAATATAGATGCGCAATATTCATTCAGCATTAAAAAGTTTTGGAAGAAGAATTTTCAGAATTCCCCTTTAAAACAAAATTCTTCAGTTGTATTTTGTTCTTGCCCCTCTCAAATTTTCTGTGGGTATTTTTTTTTTTTTAGTTAATTAAAAAAAAAAATCTGATGATGGCTGTCCGTTGGTAAGAAATGTGCCCTTTTGGCCAGTTGAATTTGTTTTTGGTTTTTGTAAAGCAGTGAATAAAATCACAGAACAAACAAGTAAGAGAAAATACAACTGCTTTCTAAATAGCAGTGAGTAAGCTGCTATTTATGTTGGAATTATCTATTCCTATCGGCAATCTCTAATCTGCAGTGTGCATTCTCGTTGACAGTTTGGCTGTTTTCTGTGACTTTCTGTGACTATGTGTTGTGTTTTTAGTATACTCTTCAATGTAAACTGCTAATACTCATTGTCTGACCAGCAACTACAGCAGAGCACCTTCCTCAGTGTTACAGACGATACCGCGTCTGCTTGAAATACGGTTGATGGAACGTGCCCCCCCGTTCCAGCAATATGCCCCCCTCAAGTTAATTCTCCATTTGCCATCCTTGCTAGTTAGACGTCTGTAACCGTAGTCGTAACGACTAGAGCCTACGTAGACCAAGCTAACGATGGAGAAAAACGTTTTGCCCCTTTACCAATTGTCCCCCTGCAGTTTGTTGGGTCCAGGGGCCCGGTGACACCAACTGGGCTGTGCTACAGGACACAGCAAGTCTTCCAGCTTCAACACGGCCATCCGTTAAACTATTGCTTTAAGGGATTGGCCCGGATGCTTGTTAGACACTTTTGTGATAGAAGACAAAGTGAAAAAAGCAAAACCAGCCTTGAAAAACCACTCACTGTAGGGCCTGTTCTGTTTTCACTGCTCCATCCCTGCTCACTCGACTAATCACCATTATGTTGTTGTTGTTTTTCTGAGTTGAAGTATATAATACATGTTAAAACCCATGCACTTCACAAAGTTCCAATATAACGCTTGTGAAACTGGCGAAGGAACTAAATCCTGAGGCAAACCCGATCTATCCATTTTCACAGGAATGGTTGGCAAAAATAGCAGCATGAAAACGCTTTTCTCGCTCCCCCCAAAATGCAAGGAGTGGTAGATTGGTACCAGGGATGTTCTGGGGTGGGGGGTTTCTTTGCTTTTTTTTTGCTTTTTTTTTAAACAGAATTTACCAGCTTGTCCAGAATCGGGACTGCATAATTTGAAAGGAGAGCAGGAGTACTTTAGGGTAAAGAGAAGATAAAGGGATATAAAGGAATTTTGAATTTGATCTTTGAAACTCCCCTACTATTTTCTCCCCGGGGAGTTTGTAGTTTCCTGGTACTAACACACCATCTTTGCTCTATGGCATGTTAAGATAGAGGCATAGTTAAAAAAAAAAGTGCCAGTGCTGGAAGTGCAGTGCATTGATTTGGTGCAGATAAGAGAAAAACACACAGAAGGCTGTGACAAATTATCTACAGAGCTGTGACCTGCTGTTTGCCTAAGGTGCTTTTTTCTCTTTTGCTTTAAATCTAAAGATCTTCAACTCTTCAATTAAAGAGAGAAAAAAGAATTTAAAAAAAAAATAAAAAAAAAAGCCACTCTGCAAATACATTCCCCAGCCTGTGGCTGCTTCTGAGGTCAGCGTGGCCTCCTCAGTGTTGCTGCTGAAGGGCAGATCAAAAGTCCTCAGGTTCAGTTGGAACTTTGGTCCTTTGTCAGTGCATTTCCAAAGGTAAATTGTACGAAATGTGCCAAAATGACCATCTCCCTGGTCCGTGTTGTACGGCGTTACCGCTGTTGGGCTCGAAGCTGCTTTCTACAAATCCAGGGATGTGTCGGGGAAGGTAACTGCCCGGAGCGATCAACAGCCAAGCTCGCCTGTGTTGAGAGCGACCTGTTGTAGGGTCTCCTCAGATCTCCCATAGCTTTAATGGGTATCCCACAAACTGGCCTCACCCTGCCATCGCCACCTACAACTGGCCAACGCTTTTGCCCCCCTGGTCTTTAAAAGTCAGATGGGAGTTTTGCCTGATGAAGGATGTCACGGCGAGGCACGGTGTGTTTTAGGCTGTAAGTGATGACAACAAAAGCTAACTCCCCCGGCTCCCGGCTGTGCCCTAAGCATGGTTGCTGATTGCAGACCGTAGTTTCATGTCAGCCTTTCAGCGTTTTAAGCTGAGCCACAGCGGACAACAAAGTATTGGAAGTTGATCTTGTTGAAAAAAAAAAAAAAAAATAAAATAGTTGTGTTGCAAGAGACGATGGTGGTAAAGCCCCAGCTTTTTCTGAGTACGGTAAGGAGTCGGTCGGGTTGTCAGATCTTCTCATTGCCGCCTTCGCAAAGAAGGACTTTCACAATCATTGCTAAGTTGGGGGAAAAAGCCGCCAAGAGTTCCACCTTGCTAATTTTACTTTTTAATAATCCTTTATTTAGCTATCAAAGGATTTTCACCCCAGCATAAGATCACTAGCTTCGAAGAGGCCAAAGGCTTAGATCGAATTAATGAGCGAATGCCTCCGCGCAGAGACGTGCCATCCGATGCCAACCTTAACTCCATCAACAAGGCAATCTCCACAGAGACTAATGGCACGGACAGCAACGGCAGTAATAGCAGCAATATTCAGTGACCACTGTCTGGGAGGGGGGTTGAGCTGCAGGGCGCGATGGGGTTGCTGCACATCAGCAGTGGGATGTTCTTGCCTCTGATAATAGCTTACTTGCTCTGGGGGCCAGGTGTTGGATTCAGTTTACAAAAAAATCATACTACGAAGAGATCGTCAACTTTAATTTGGTGGGAGGGAGGGTGGGGGAGAGAGACACCTCCTTTGGATATGCCTTTACAATGCTTGTAGAAAAATGAAAGCTCATGCTGGTATATATTGCAAAGTTAGGGGAATGAACATGTTTTCCTACTGCATTGGGAACGTCTAGATATGTTACTGAAAGGCCTTTTATTATGTTACTGGACATGAAAACTTTGTTTAATTTCTTACTAACTATTGTACGTTTACAGTTGCAGCACTAAACATGGACAACATCAAAACATTTTTAACAAAATGTACAAACTAAATAAGGACTATTTATTGATAATGTTTTGCTACTCTTGTCAGACAATGGCTATGAAATAAAATTAGGCAGTCTTTAAAAATATAGAGAAAAAAAAAGAAAAAAAAAATAGAATGTTGGAAATTTGTTTAAAATGCCAAAAAAAAAAAGAGAAAGAGAGAGAGAGTGAGAGAGAGAGCGAGAGCGACAGTTTAATTTTGTACAGATTATGCTTACCTCAGGTTTCTTTAGTGTGCTTCAATGCCCTTCTTTAAATATAACACTTATCTTACTAATTTGGCAGCAATTATCCTTTTCTTTGTTAAAAAAAAAAACTGGAATAATGATAACATTTATCTTTTTTTGCTGTTTATATTTAGGGGGGTTTGGTTTGGGGGGTTTTCTGGGTTTTTTTGGTAAATCAAGTCTTGGTTGTGGCTTGCTGAATTTAAATATTTATGAGTGGTGCATTTTTAAGTATAGTGAACAAGACACCATATTAAGTGCAGTGAAAAGCATCTATATTCTGTAAAAATCTGCCTATGCATGTTTTTTAAGAAAAAAAATGGCTGTATAGGCCTGTATGGGACTGTAATGCGCTTAGTGGTCTGACTTATACTGGAAATGTATGTATACTGGCGTACTTTATATTCTCTAAAAAAAAATGCTTAATGCCTTTGAAATTTTGTAATCAAAAAAAAGCTTTGAAAAATCTAAGGGGAGAGTATTCTTAAAGTTTTTAACATAAGCTTGTCAGTGCACATATAGATGGGTAGCATGTTTAGCAAACCTTGTGAAATTTAAATAAGTTTGTAGTTACATGTGAAATTCTAAATGCATGATAACTGTTAATGTCATAATGGTTTAGTCATTTTGTTCTGTTCTGTCATGTGCCACAAAATGTGTAATTTTTTCACTTTTTTCCCTTTGTATATCAGTTACGGGTTTCAACTGGTTCATTCTGAAAAAGAAAAAAGAAACAAAACAAAACAGTTCCATTGATATTTTTTAACAATTGTATAAGTGCCCAAGTAATTCACTACAGCCTACAGCCTTGCCTTTGTAATTTGACTTCGAAATGTTGGCAATCAAAGCATGCACTTGTAACAATGAAAGAAGCATTTTATATTACTACTCAATAAAAATGTGCATGAACTTAAGCCCTCTGCCCTTTCTTGCTGGCTCAGTCGCAGGAGCGCGCGCGGGCACACGGGCACGTGCGCTGGTTGCTCTCTCTTGCTTTGGACAGGAGAAGACCATCGGTGTCAGAGAAGAATGACTCGTTGCGCGATTCAAGGTCAGTTCTTTGCTAAGAAAACAAAAAAAATAAATCATTTACTACCTCACCGTTTGAGGCTACTGAACCGCCTGCCCCAGGTTCTGGTTAGCAAGTTGGGTTTTCACTAAAATGAGCAGGATGTGTCCCACAAATAGAGTGCAGAATAGAACGTGCCCCCTGTGTGCTTTCTCCACCTTGTCTGGAGCGTTTGAAAAAGCTCAGTTAGTATCATTTACAGAGTTCCTTTAAGGGAAAACAAAAAATATAAAAATTCAACCATTTCAGATTTCAAATGCTCTCTCTTTTAGTCACAGGTGAACTTTCAAAGCTCTGCCTTGCTCTCATTTTGTCCCTAACTGTGCTCAGCATCCTCCCACAGTCCATAATGCTGCGAAGAACTGCTGGACGATGCCAAATGGTGCGATGTCACAGGTGTTGCTTTAAGTCCTCCTTCCAGGTAGTGTTATTACACTTTAGCTCGGTGCCTGCTTTCTTATGTGTTTTCCCCACTTTAGCTCTTGTTAATTTTGGCAAAAATATGGCAGGTGGCAAAAATAAAAGAGAATTCCATAATAGAAGGGGCTGGGAAGCTGGATCCATTTTGGATTTAAATTTTTATTTCAGATTGCATAGAAATACAGAATCGTAGAATGGTTAGAGTTGGAAGGGACCTTAAAGATCATCAAGTTCCAACCCCCCTGCCATGGGCAGGGACACCTCCCACCAGACCAGGTTGCTCCAAGCCCCATCCAGCCTGGCCTTGAACCCCTCCAGGGATGGGGCATCCACAGCTTCTCTGGGCAACCTGTTCCAGTGTCTCACCACCCTCACAGAAAAGAATTTCTTTCTGGTATCCAATCTATTAATTTCACCTCTTCCAATTTAAAACCATTACCCCTTGTCCTGTCACTGCTCTGCCTGACAAAGAGTCCCTCCCCATCTCTCCTGTAGCTCCCTTCAGATATTGGAAGGCTGCTCTAAGGTCTCCCTGGAGCAGAATCTGAGTGAGTTTATGTGACCGCTTTCCTTCCCCCTTCTCGGGTCCTGTGTACGTGCTGTGCTGGCTGAACAACTGCAGGTTACCTCAGGTGAGTTCTTCTGTGGAGAACACGTGTGAGCTGGGGCTCAGCAGGCTCCTTGTGCAGCAGACAGCGATGCTGTTGGGCAGCGCAACGCGCGCTGTCTGGTTTCGTTTAAGTTGGGCTCTCTGGCAGCTGCCCAAACCAATTTAACAGCAAGAAAGGGGTTTTTTTTCCTCTCAGCGTAGGCATAGACTTCTCAGTTGGTAGACTTAGCCCAGAAAGATCCGTGCTACAAATGGGTGGTGGGTTTGCAAATCCCTGCTGTAATTGCCGAAGAGCTTATGGGTAAGCGAGGCAGCCCAGGCTGAGTAATGCATTAGGAAATGTACAAAGTCTGTCAGGTCAGTAAAGAGATTTTTGAGCTTTTTTTATTTAGAAGAACAAAAATGTCTTGAGCGTGCAAAATAGCAGTGCCCCGTGTGTCCAGGTAAGACAACCTCGCTTTTTTCTGGAGCAAGCCCCACTGTCCCACCACTGTGGGGCAGGTTCTGGACTGGCTCTGAGGGGTAGTCTGGACTATACTCAAATGTTCCTAAAAGGACAAAAGTTGTCTCTTTCCAGGGCAAGCCATCTCTTCCAGCCCTCCTTTGTTTCTCCTGCTGCAGAAGGAGCTGCAGATGAATTTGAAGGAAAAGCCTGGTGCCACTGAAGGCTGAGTGACATGCTGTGCCTCCCAGTGCAGGTTTCTGCCACCTTACCAAACATGCTACTTTAATGCCAAAAATATCATTGGTGCCTGCATCAGGACTTACTGTATTTTTTTAACCACTTTCTTCCCACTGTGTGAGATAATACATGTATCCAATGTACTATATTTTCTGCACCATGATCATTTTCCTTTACAATAGCTATTGAAGTGTAGCATGAAGCGTATTAGCTCTTACCAGACATTTTCTGAAGAAGACAACGTTCAAATCTTGCCCAGGGTTTCTCCCAAAACTGCAGTAGGTTTAACCCTGCTTAAGCTTCTGCCAGAATTGCCAACTGTCAGGCACAGATATAAATTCTTTCAGCGTTTTCCTTGACACCCTTTTTTATTGCAAGAGGAGGATCGTCTGGAGCCTCTAGTGGAGCTTGGAGTATAATTTGGCTTTCTCCTGTGAACATGGCCAGTGAAATTGAGGTCAGAAAGCAGGGCTAAAAACAGACACTGAAAGATGCTGCTTGTTAGCACAGACCTGATCTCTGTCCTCTCTCACTTTGACTTTGGTTTTTAGTGAAACGGTGTGTAAAAAATGAAAATTCGGGGACGCTTTCTAGGTTCAAACTGAATTTACAATTTTAGTCCTTAGAAATCAGTTTCCTTTTTTTTTTTTTTTTATTCCCAAGGTACTGTTGCTCAGATTAGTCAGATCCATGAATCTTCCCACTTCTTTCACAAAGAGAGGGATGTGAGAATCAGCTATTTCAAATGTTAAAAAACCACAAGCACCTAAGCAACCATTTGGAAAATAGTTGCAGATTGCTTTCCTACTTGCTTCTGGGAGGATGTTTGATTCTGCAAAAAATGGCCTTTTTTGGCACGCCAAAGGATGAGCAAAAGGTTCTTCAATGATTTAGGAAAAAATATATCCAACTTCATATACATATATTCATATGTATGTGAAAACAGAGAGGTCTTGCAGCCACCTCTGTGGGGGTCACAAAAAGGAGGAGTTGATGGAGCTAGAGGCGAGGGATTGTTTTTTTGGTCTTGCTGAGCTGACTTTGTGGTATCAAGCCTGATATGCATTATAAAATGTACGTTCTATGAGACTTTGAATTCAATTTTTTTATTATTATTATTTTTTAAATAACTTGGGGGCAGTTTCAGCCTTCTGTGTGACACATGTTTCATCAAGCTGACAGATAGCTGTGTGCTCGGGGCGGTATTCTGCCGCTGCGCACAGTTGCAGAGGGAAAGGGCTGCCTTGGCTCTGTCATCCCTGTCAAAAGCTTATTTAAGGTAAAGTAGCTTGGCAAAGAACGTGCTAATGGACTGATTCTGTGACCAGTGGGAAGTCTGCAGGCATGGTGGCAGACATGACAGTGTCCGCTCCTTTGAGAAGTCCACTAGTGGCCATCACTAGTTGCTCTGGGCTTCACCGAGGCCTCCTCTCCCTTTTGGGCAGAGACTTGCATGGTCGTTTGCTGGAGGTTTGGGTCTGGGTGCCCAGTTGGGTGATTCTTACAGCTACAAGACTCGACCAAGAGGTGGTTGTTTCATACTTTAGCTGTTACATCCCAGAGACAGTTGATGTGGACAATGGTGGTGCGACTGAGCATGCCCATTTCTCTTGACGCCTGGGTATTTAATAATCTCTTTTGCTTTAAATGAGTTGTTGAACACTGTGACTTGGACTAATTTCACAGCATTTTAGGCCAGAGGAGCCTGTATGTTACAGATCTGAGAGTCACTAGACTGGCAGGCACTGCTGAGATGGGCTCCTCCAACCCAACTGCTCACACGGGGTCAGCTGGAGCAGGTTGCTCAGGGCCATGTTGAGTACCTGCAAGGATGGAGACTCCACAACCTCTCTGGGCAGCCTGTGCCACTGCTTAACAGCCCTTACAGTAAAAAATATTTGTCTTCCATTTAAAAAATTTGTCTATTTCAGTGTGTGCCCATTGCCTCTTGCATGTTGAGTACCTGCAAGGATGGAGACTCCGCAACCTCTCTGGGCAGCTTGTGCCGCTGCTTAACAGCCCTGTTTTTTATATGCCTGTTACTGGGCCCCACTGAGAAGAGCCTGGCTTCATCTGATTTTTATACACCTCTTCTCCAGGTTGAACAGTCCCAGTTCTCTCCACCTCTCCTCATAGGTCAGGTGTTCCAGTCCCTTAATCATCTTCATGGTCCTTTGCTGAACTCACTCCAGTAAGGCCACGTGTGTCTTGTGCTGGGGAGCCCAGACCTGGACATGGTCTGTCTCACCAGTGCTGAGTAGAGGGGGGAAAAGTTACATCACCTGCCCTGGTTTCCTCTATATGCCATTAAATTTCTACAACTTACATTGATGCCAGTAATTTCAGCCAAGTGAAGACATTTCTGGCCTTGAAAGTCAAAGAGGTGGGAGCCATACCTCAGGAAACAGAGGCAGCAGAGGTACGTCGCGGTTGCAGAGCTGAGGAGCATTAAGATACAGATCCAAGAAGGTAAGAGAAAATGACCACCTCACCAGTCTGAGAGGACAGTGGAAGACTGAAATTATATTTATTGCCAAATTTGGTAATAAATTCGATCAGCAAATTTTCCAGGTAGGTATCAATTGCAAGAGAGAGGACCCTCTCCACTGTCCCCGTACTGTTCTGTCCTGTGCTGTGTCCCACCTACTGTTGATCCGCAGTGCTTCAGGAGAATGGAGAGAAGTCATCAAAAAAATCGGGCCAGTCTTGTACTGAGGGAAATAGTCCCTTCCTGGATTCAGCAGGCAAGTGGCTGAAGCCTTGAAGCATGTGATTTGTGTACACTCATGGCAGTGCAAATCTCCACACGTTATCAGGGCATCACATAAATGAGAGATCTTGTGCCTCCCCGGGGAGGGAGAAGTAACCTTCCGAGGAGGTTGCCTGAGGAGAAGGTAATTTGTTTATCTGTCAGTTGGTGGTTTATTGGTTTCAGTACTTATTTAATAAGCTTTGTACTTGTACTGCATTTTTCTAAAACGAGGAAAGTGCGCTCTGAAGGGAATATGAGGCTGACGCTGCAGCTGAGCTTAAACAAGGCTGCAGAGCTGATGTTTAGGCAAAAGCCTGAGGAAGCCCTGCAGCCATGGACCAGGGCGTCAGAGAAAGGAAAGGAAGGAGGAGTGGGGCTAGTAGGAGAGCTTGGGGTATTTACTTCATTCCTTTCTCAAGGTAGATAGAAGAAGAGATGGTGGTGGAAGTGCTGGAGGAGACCTGGGCACTTATGCTGCAAGTCTGAGGTGAGGAGATAGAGAAGCTGTACAATGTGCCTTGGTTTTGGGTAGGCAATGACATAAACTATTCAGGCTGATAAAATTCACCTTAGACCAGATGTGCACTTGATGGTGGAGTTCAGGCTGTGACCTGAAGGCAAGTCATGCATAAAAGGAGAGCAGGGAATGACACGGGTAATAAAATTTTGGAGGGCAGCCCCGTGATAAGGAGCAGGCTGAGGCTCACAGCCCTGGCAGCAGCAGCAGCAGCACGGATTGCAGGACTGAATGCTGGGTTGCATGCTGAAGAGTTGAGTCACTTCAGCATAAATGCAAGGATGCCCGTGACTAAAGGGTTTGGACTTGATACAAGGGAGTTGCCATGAAGTCAGCTGGGATGACTACCCAAAGCCTACAGAACAAAAGGGCAGGAATTATAAGGACCTTAAATACCACCTAAACTCATCAGGCAGGGTGTGCAAACTGATTGGGTAATGGACACCTCAAACAAACAGAGGAAAATGAAAAGCTAATGAGGAATGGAAAAATGACCAGCCAAGTAAGTTGGGGATGGCCAATAAAGTCTAGGAATACAGCAAAAATCAGCATGAGTCCAGCTAAGTTGTCTTTGCTGATCGTGGTCGAAAAAAGCAGCAGGAAACTTTTCCAGACACTTGAATAGGAAGAGCAAGGCATAAATAAGTGGGAAATGGTGCAATGAGGGTAAGGAGGAGCTTTAAAGTAGATGTGTTGGCTAAAGGACCACAGAAGGAAAGCCAAGAATGAGATTTAGGGTATGGAAACAAGAACTACAGGAATCAAGACGGAAGCAAATTCAGAGTTTAATGCGCTTATTCCAGGAAAATGCAATAGTTTCTTTCCTACAGTCGCAATAGAAAATACCACATTTGCTTACTCGTCAAATAGCAATGCTCTGAATGGGTGGTATATTTTGAAAATATACAGAAGTATATATCAGTAATGAGCAACTGGAGGGCCATTGGTCTGAGCTTAATTATACGCAGAGATTTAAAGTAAATCTTGAAGGAACCACTGACCAAAATGTGTGTCAGAGGGGCTGATTGCTACAGCGCTGTGCGGGAACTAAGTTATGGATGTCAGGAATCTGCACATGAAAGTTTTAAATGCAAAGGAACCAGCTGAAGGGAAGATGACAGCTGTCAGTGTGGGGAGAGGAAGTTCTGGGTGGTGAAAAAGGTTCCTCAGAAGTAGCAGGTAGAAATCTAGTGAAGCAAGAAATGCTTGTAGCATTGTACGGCGTTCCGTTCCTCCCTACTGCATCTGTCCCTCACCACCCTCACCAGTGGGGGACTGAGATTACTGGGGGGATGTGGGTTACTAGGGGAGAATGCTGCTGAAGGGAGCTTTCTTCCCTTTTTATCTCTTTTCCTTTATCACAGCCACCATTTTACTGCCCTCCACAGCCTGGCTGCACCAGGATCACACCTCCTGGGTGATCTTGAGGGTGTCCTTACCTCAGTTGCCCATGCTGCTGCCATTGCCTCTGCTATGCCTGGACCTAGATGTCTGTGTGTCCAGGCAGCTGCTGCTAGCAGAAAAAAAAAAAAAAAAACCACAAAAAAACCAGAATAAAACTTGGTGAATTCCACCGAGACTGGCCCCAAGTGCAGGAAGGGGTTTGTGTTGCCGGCGCGGGGCGCCAGAAAAAAAAAAAAAAAAAAAAAACCCACAAAAAAACCAGAATAAAACTTGGTGAATTCCACCGAGACTGGCCCCAAGTGCAGGAGCGTCACCAGCTTGACCTTTTTGTTCCTATTAACAGAGTTAGGAGCGTTCCTTGGGAATAGGTGGTGTTAGGAAAACAACTATATTTGTGGGGAGAGGGGCACTTGGCAGGAGAATAAGGCCTTTTTTTTTTTTATTCTTTTAGGAGGTGAGGAAATAATATTGGTAACAAAAGCTTTTACATATGAAGTGAGAAGCCTTGACGTTGCCTTAGAAGTGAGTTGGCATCAGTAAGTGACAGCACTGATCCTCCCTGAGGAACAGAGGAAGAGGTGGGGAAGAGCAGCAGAGGGATCAGCTCCGGGTGGGGGGAAAAAGGGGGGGGGCTTCTCCTGGTCTTTTCCGCCTCCATGTGGCTATTTTAGTTGTAGTGGAGAAAAAAAAATAATGGTCAGTTTTGCCTTTGCCATCTCCCAGCAAGGAGTTTCTTTTGGCCCTTTCACTTCCACAGCTTTTTCTTATAAGGAGTGATTCATGCGTGTGCTTTCGTATGGAAATAGATTTTTGCAAGACTTGCCAAACAACGCACCTCTTAAAAGCACAGCTGGGTGCTGACACGGCAGTGTTTCCCTTGGTCCAGAAAGTTAAATCCAGAAATAACCTCCCATCTCTAACAGCTCGATGACTCATGTGGGCTTTGGGGAGGGTGCAGGGATTCCCGTCCCCAGAAAGCCCTGCTGCTGCTGCTGGAGGTGTAGGGGGGGAATGGAAGGGCTCAGCTGCTGGGGAAGCAGCCCTGAGCTGTCAGAACCTGTGTCAGGAGACATCATCCAGCCTCAAAGTCAGCAAATGGCTTCTGGGGTGGGGGACAAGTGTTAAAAGAGATGGGCAAGGAGGGACTGGGGCAGGGGCATGAGGAGAGGGTCTGAAGCAACGCTGGTGGGGCCACCCGACTGGAGTGCTAAATGCTCCCTTTCTCCCCCAAAGTGAGAGGAAAATGCCCTGGCTGTGCCCAGGGAGCAGGCTCGTTTCCCATTCCCGGGAAGGGCTGGAGCACAAGTCTGCAAAATCCCCTGCCAGGAACGCTGCGCAAGAGCTTGCCCCGCCATCCCAAAGGGCTATAAAAGCAGGCAAGCCCAAGGGGATGTGTCTTTTCAGCTTCTCCAAGGGAAGCTGATTGCAGTCCTGGTTCACCCAGATTCCCAGCCACCGTTCCTGCGGCTCCTAAACAACGTATTTTCTGTTAAAATCATCTAAGCCATCACAAACCAAAGAACCACCACAGGCTTGTCCAAAACTCGAGGAGGTTCATCCTCGTGAGAGAGTACCTCTGTGGTGGTGTTCCGTAGTGAGTGAAAATACATGCTCTGAGACCTAAAGTAAATTATTCTGACTATTAGGATATAGATACCATTAAGATAAAGATACCCATGCAGTCGTTACAGAGTGCACAGCTCCTCTGCACCACCTGGGGTTTCTTACGTCTTTGCTCCTCTGCCAGTCCTAGAGTATGAAGATTTAGGTAAAACTATCTATGGAAATACTTGATCTTTCCCTCCTCTCTTGGGTTGTGCTTTTATTGTTGTTTTTAAACACAGCTAACCCGACTTAACCTTTGTATCTAGCGTGTCGAAATTACTCCTCACGGCTTAATCAGGAGTGTGAATGTCGCGTCAGCACAGGCTCTGCCAGCAAGGAGATATATATACACACATATGTTAACATAACATGGGTGTTTGGGGAAAAGAATATGATCTTTTTTCAGTCTCATTACCCCCCACAGGCATCAGGAGACAAGTTACAAAAGTGGGATGCTGCCGTGTCTGCCTTTTCCCCCCGCTCCCTGTGTCTGTCTGTCTAATCCAGCCCTTCCTCTGAGCTTCTGCACTGCCCTTTGCTAGAAAGAAGGAGAGGCTTTCCACCCTCTCCCTGGGAAAGCTGCAGCCCAGAGGGGATGCAGCGATGGTCTAAAACCAGCAGTGAAAACCCCTCAGCCCAAACCACAGCACCCACAGTGTGTCCCCGCTGCCGGGACATGGGGGTGCAAACCCCACACCACCAGGTCCGTGGGGACTGGGGCTGGGGGGCTTAGCCGTGGCTCACTGAGCCAAAATTTCTGGAGCACAGCCCAGCGAGCAGCACTTTTGAGCTGAAAAGTGCATGTCTGGGCAACGTTATTGCTGTTTTCCTTTCTGTTCCTGTCCTGGTAGGAACCCCACTGTCTCATACCCCACTCCAGCTGGAGCAGCAGGCTATAGGTGGCTCACTATAGGTGGGGATGGGCTATGGAGGAGCCAAAGCCACCACCCGGGCTGGGGGCTCGCCTGCTCAGAGTCTCTGCAGAAAACCCAAACCTGCAGGAGCCCCGGCCATATGAGGAGAAGAGAGCGATAGAGCCCGGAGCAGCAGGACAAAATGATATCCGAGCCATTTAGAGCTGGTAGGGAGTTTTAGGTAATATTATTAACTGTGTAATGCTTTTTTAGCAAAGCTGGTGGAGGAAAACCTTTGTATCTAATGGAATAACTGTCAGTGTTTCCTGGCTCAGAAATATTTCCAGTCTTCTGCGGTATCTCGCGTACTGGAGCGGTCTCGGGTATTGCCTGTTTGCAAGGGCAGGGAAAGGCCAAGGCTGGGGGAGTGGAGGGAAAGGGGAGAGGGATGGGAGAAAGGATGATTTTAATAGCAGAAAATACATTATTTTTTTTTCCCCAAAACTCCATTTTATTTTAGTTCTTATTACCGCCAAGATTAATTAAGGATAAAAATCCCTGAAATATGGATCATTTGAAAGAGATCAGCTGGGAACGGAGCTTTAGTGAAATTGTCAAAAGACTAAACACATCATTTATCTCTGTGCCACAGCTGAGGTGCAACGAAAAATATATTCTGCTGAGCACTGAAAATTAAATTAAGTTATGCTCATGTGAGCATTTGTGTGTTGTTGGGATACAGCCCCAGGGTTTTGCAATTGGCTGGGGTACTAAAATTTGGGGTTTAGAAGGCAAATGGCCTCCTGGGGTGGATCAAGAAGAGTGTGACCAGCAGGTCAAGGGAGGCTATCCTCCCTCTCTGCTCTGCCCTGGTGAGGCCCCATCTGGAGCACTGGGTCCAGTTCTGGGCTCCCCAGTTCCAGAAGGACAGGGAACTGCTGGAGAGGGTGCAGCAGAGGGCTACAGAGATGATGAGGGGCCTGGAGCATCTCTCTTATGAGGAGAGGCTGAGGGACTTGGGTCTTTTTAGTCTGGAGAAGAAAAGGCTGAGGGGGGATCTGATCAATGCTTATAAATACTTAAAGGGTGGGTGTCAGGAGGATGGGGCCTGTCTTTTTTCAGTGGTGCCCAGGGATAGGACAAGGGAAAATGGGCACAAACTTGAATATAAGAAGTTCCACATAAGCACGAGGAGGAACTTCTTTCCTTTGAGGGTGGCAGAGCCCTGGAAGAGGCTGCCCAGGGAGGTGGTAGAGTCTCCTTCTCTGGAGACATTCAAAACCCACTGGGACACATTCCTGTGCAACCTGCTCTGGGTGGACCTTCTCTGGCAGGGCGGTTGGACTAGATGATCTCCAGAGGTCCCTTCCAATCCCATATTATTCTGTGATTCTGTGGGGTGGCAGTTGCAGGGTGGGCTTGCCCGGTTGTGGGCAGGCTGCTGCTCCGTCTGTGGCTGCACCCGTGATGGCTGCTGGGGACCAGGGGATGCAATGGCCTGAAAATTGCAGATGAAAAGCTCAGTGGGAAGCTGCGTGTTGCTGTTGGCCGTGACCCTTTCCTGGACCCAGCAGTGTGCCTCACCACATCCCCGGGGAGCTCGCTTGCCTTCCCTCTGTGTTCCCCAGCAGGATACACGAATCCTCCTCAATTCAAAAAGAAAAACCAGGGTGAAAAGCCACCCAGCATGAAACACAGGTGACCTCTCTTCTGTCCTGTAAAACTACTTGATGTCACGCAGCATGGCACCGGCAGCAAGGAGCGGTGGACAACACAGGGAATAATTTATTTAAGAGATATAGGTCATGCTTTAGATTCAGCCCTGATCTTTTCCACCCTACCCAAAGCATTCTGCTGGTGCCCCAGCCTCCCAGGCCATCAGCGGGGACCTCTTCGAAAGCTTCCACCATCCCGAGCAAGGCGTGGGGTGGCTTGTGGCTGCTTGCCACCTCCCACAGCCCTCTCCCCTTCCCCTCCTGGAAAGCAGCAGATTTGGAGAGCTCGAAGGATGGAGGCTTGCCAGGTACATCCATCCGCCAAGGGAGTCTCTACGAATTGCCTTCCCTGCACTCAATCTGTACCTCCTGGGAAGAAAGAGAGAATGGGAGCTCCCTCCTTCTCCATCTCCATGCTGGGCGATTCATTCGAGCATGAATATTCAGAAAGGCCAAGCTCTTTAGGCTCCCAGCCCCGCCGGGGTGGCAGGCAGGGACACAGCCCCCCGTAGAGGAGCTCGCAGTGTGGTTGCCTTCCTCCCTGCGCGGGTTTGGAGCACACACACACACACGC
This sequence comes from Calidris pugnax, assembly GCF_001431845.1. Lineage (NCBI taxonomy): Eukaryota > Metazoa > Chordata > Aves > Charadriiformes > Scolopacidae > Calidris > Calidris pugnax. The sequence continues at coordinate 2,350,594 of NW_015090771.1, read as the reverse complement.
CTGTGCATCGCTATGTGTAAGCGAAAACCCGTTGCCGTGGCGACGGTGAGGCTTTCTAAATATGGCCTGTGATGCCCAAAATCACATGGGCAGTAACTGCTGAGGGGCTCGCAGGGTCCCTGCTGGCGCTAGAAACCCGCTGTTGGGGGCTCACCAGGAGGGAAGGCGTTTGTGCTGGCGGGTGAACTCGCCGGATGGGTGGTGGTGTTAATTGCAGGTTGCTGATTTTTCTCTTCGGCAGTGCCCCCCGGGTGCTCTGCACACCACAGATGATCAGAAGCTGAACCATGTTTATCTGGGAAGCTCAGGGAGGGATCTGCAGCGCTTCCACCACCCGACGTGGCCGGGTTCCTTCTTGCTGAAAGCCACCTTATACTGTTCCAGCGCTTATCTCTGCAGGACTGCACCGAGGTAGGGCAAGATTACACCTGATACAATTGTCAGTCTTGTAATTACACACAAAAGCCCCAGATGCCCTCCCCGGTTTAGCAGTTCAGCCACAGGAGTAAGTGTTACAGGCTAAGGAAACTGGTGTTTGCCAAACCATCTGGAGCACTGTGTCCAGTTCTGGGCTCCCCAGTTCAAGAAGGACAGGGAACTGCTGGAGAGGGTGCAGCAGAGGGCTACCCAGATGATTATCGGCCTGGAGTATATCTTTTATGACGAGAGGCTGAGGGACTTGGGTCTTTTTAGTCTGGAGAAGAAAAGGCTGAGGGTAGCTGTGATCAACACCTATAAATACTTAAAGGGAGGGTGTCAAGAGGATGGAGCCAGTCTTATTTCAGTGGTGCCCAGGGGTAGGACAAGAGGAAATGGGCACAAACTTGAACATGAGAAGTTCCACCTAAACATGAGGAGGAACTTCTTTCCTTTGAGGGTGGCAGAGCCCTGGAAGAGGCTGCCCAGGGAGGTGGTGGAGTCTCCTTCTCTGGAAACATTCAAACCCCACCTGGACACGTTCCTGTGCAACCTGCTCTGGGTGGACCTGCTTAGGCAGGGGGGCTGGACTAGATGATCTCCAGAGGGCCCTTCCAACCCCATGTGATTCTGTGATTGCCTGCACCTTTCGGTGAGAGCCGTGGCGTGAAACACAGCAATGTGTTAGAAGCTACAGCACTTGTCCTGCACGTGTCCATCAGTCCACGTGAGGTAGTGTCCCACGGAGGAGAGACAGGAGGACCCCATGGTCCCCGTGATGCTCATCCCTCCCGAGCACAGGGCTGGCCTTCGCAGCAGGGTGTTGGAGCAGAAGGACATGAGGCTGCAGTGCAGCTCCCTGCAGCCGCCTGGGCTTTCCCAGCTCTGGTCCCAGCTGTGCCAGGGAGAGCTGTGTGAGGACCACGCACCTGCTCTGCCCTGTCTGCCTGCCCCAGCACCCTCTGAGAGATTTTGAGTTCAATGAGAATTAGGAAAATAACTGGCATGTTTTCTTCCTCATGCTGTGAAACACAAAGACAGGAAAACATTATTCTGGACTGGTTGGTGGCACCGCTTTCCTCAGCTTCTGAGCTCCCACCGACTGATTTCGGCACGAGGTTCCCCACAGCGTGGGGCAGGATATCAATGTCTGTTCCTCTCGAGTCTAGGAGTTACCAAGGCGGTGAGGCAGGAGGCACACACACGTCTTTGAAAGCTGTGGGAGATGCACCTGGGGTGAGACGGAGCTGGAGCACAAAGGGAGAGCGTGCGAGGTGAGGATCCCCCTCGGCATCACAGCAGGAGGAGGAGGAGAAGGAGTAGGGAACACAGCAGAGGTCACAGCTCCCACTCAAGTTGTCTCCTAGAGCTTCCCAGCTCTGGAGCAGCCAAAACCTTCCCAACATCCGATTTCCTGAAAAAAGGATGAATAGCTCATATTTGAGGTATGAGGCATGGGGTGAAATTAGAAAAAAAAAAAGGCAAGGAGCGAGAAAAACGAGGCTGCCAAACTTCCAGAAGCCACTGCAGCTGATCTGCAGCAAACCTAGAAGCACAGGCAGAGGGAAGAAGGAGCCTGTGGGGCAGCCCTGACATGGGCAGCTTCTGGAAAATCAGGGAGAGGAAAAGGGGGGCAGACACACCAAATTTGCCTATGAAAAAACATGTCTAGAGAGAGAGAGGCCAGCAACAAGAATGATTCAGACGGTATAAGGCCATGCCCCTGTACAGGACCACCAGCAGCTGCCTCGGGTCTGGGCTCTGGGTCCATCCGAGGTGGGCATCCAAGCATGGAGCAGGTGAGGCTGGGGCTGAGCTGGAGCTGGTGGCATCTCAGAGGGCAGAGAGGAATTCAGTGGGAGGGAGGGAAGAAGGGAGGCTGGGGAATGGCACTGAGATTGCAACGCTGCCTGGGAGCCACGCACCACCCTGGTTTCCATCTCACAATGGAGGTGAGGAGGTGTCTTCTGGAGCTTGGAGGTGGTTGTGCTTTTTATGTACTGATTGAAATGTGAAAAGTAAAATTGTTCCCAGTCCTACACCCTCAAAATGATTTTATGTTGGTATTTAATCCTGCTTGTGTTTCCCTGCCCACTGTGTTCTGGTTTTCTCTGTGCTTTTGTAAGCAGTGGGCAAGCAGTTGTGCTCCTAATGACAACCCAGAGCTGCTGGGCCACAGAATGGGGGAGGGAGGTGAAGCGAAATAAATAAATAAACAAACAGAAAGTCCCATCACCACCATAAATCTGTGTCCCACTCTTTGCAAAGCCCACCAGTGTGTTTCCAGGGAGATTGCAAGTTATTAGTAGCGATCTGTCAAAGCCCAGCCAGCTCAGGGTTTGGCTGCTGGTGGTGCCTGTTCTCCACCGTTCGCACCACCGAGACGAGCCAAAATCACAGACTCATAGAAAGGTCAGAGTTGGAAGGGACCTTAAAGACCATCAAGTTCCAAACCCCCTGCCATGGGCAGGGACACCTCCCACCAGACCAGGTTGCTCAAAGCCCCATCCAGCCTGGCCTTGAACCCCTCCAGGGATGGGGCAGCCACAGCTTCTCTGGGCAACCTATTCCAGTGCCAGCGTTGGGGCGTCTTGCTGCTACGCTTTTGAAGGACATCTGGATGGCCAAGGTGTCGTGTCCGCCCCAGCTCTGTGGAAGCAGAAGGAGGTTTCAGGGGCTGGTGCTGGCTGCAGGGCAGGACGGGTGGCTGCTTCCAGGATGCCTGGGGAAGCATGGTGCCATGCATACAATGGCAGAGATCTTTGCTTTCACAATGATCATTTCTTAAATGCTCATTTTCTAGACTTCCAGACTGTTTCTACTCACTTTGCTTTCTGGCTCAAGGTCCCTCAGCAGCCTGCCTCAGCCCAGTGAGGAATGATGCAAACTATGCACAAAATGGGGCCATGGGTGTTTCCTCTGCCCAATGCTCAGGCTTGTAAATTTGGGCAGCCGAGCTCTCTGCATCCACTCCTTCAGCCCATTGTCCTGGCATCGTTCAAAGCAGTTGTGTGGCAGCTGACTGCTGGCAGGTTTTCTCCTCCTGGTGGGTTTTTTTTTCCTTTATTTCAGGTTTTGTGGGGATTTCGGTGGGAGAGGGGAAGGGGGGGAGGTGTGTTGGCTGGTTTATTTTTTTGATAGCCCAAAAGGCAGGAGATGGTTTCAGATGAAAGCAAAGCTTTGTGGTGTGGCTGCTTGGACAGAAATGGGTGGCCTGGCAAACCCCACAGCGGCAGGGCAGCCTCTTGGGGGACAAATTAGGAAAAGATGCTCAGCAACAGCTCCAAGACAGGAAGGCAGGCATATGTCTTCTTTATGTCTAGAGAACAAGGCGTATGAGGAGGGGCTAAGGGAACTGGCCTCATGTTTAGTTTGGAGAAGAGGAGACTGAGGGGAAACCTCATTGCCCTCTACAGCTACCTGAAAGGAGGTTGTAGAGATGTGGGTGTTGGCATCTTCTCCCAAGGGAGTAATGACAGAAGCAGAGGAAATGGTCTGAAGTTGCAGCAGGGGAGGTTTAGATTAGATCTTAGGAAGAATTACTTTACTGAGAGAGTGGTCAGGCACTGGAACAGCCTGCCCAGGGAGGTGGTGGAGTCACCATCCCTGGAGGTATTTAAGAAACGTGTAGACATGGCTCTTCAGGGCATGCTCTGGTGCCCAAGGTTGTTGGGTTATGTCTGTTTGTGGGGTTTGTTGGGTTTTTTGTTTCTTTCCTTTTTTTTTGTTTGTTTTGGTTTGTGTTTGGTTTTTTGTGGGTTGTTGTTTGGGGTTTTTTTTGTGCTTGGACTCGATGCTCTCAAAGGAAAGGTCCCTTCCAAACCATGAAGATTCTGTAACACGCTCCTCCTGCGAGCTCGCCTGTCTTTCCCTGGGAGCTGTATCAGCTACACAGGTCAGCTGTGTGTCTGCCCATCCCATGAGCAGCTGCACCTCATGCTGGTAAAATCTGTGAATTATTAATAAGAAAGGAGAGGTCCATTAAGACGCCTGCAGCTGCACCACTGTGGCCTTTTGCAGGTGAAGTTAATTTCTGATAATATTTATGCAGGACTTTTTGGCTCCTCCCTTCAGCTGCTGGTGGCTTAATGTAGTAACCAGAGAAAATCCTAAGGATTAATTAAGTTAATCCAACTTCTGCTGAGATGGAGCCTTGGCAACGGCTCAGGGAAGCTGGTAGATGGGGGGAGACCATGTGCTCCCCACGTGCTTTCTGCAGGATGGTGTCTGCTCCCTTCCTGTCCGCTGGCCAACCCTTCACAAGGTTTCTACTTTCTAGAGTAGGGTTGATGGTTGGAGTTTGTGATCCCAAGGGTCTTTTCCAACCTGAATGATTCTACGATCCTATTCTATCCTCCACACAGCAGAAAATCTCAGAGGGCTGAAAATACCAACTCACAATTGTTAATGTTGTTACTAATTACTTGTCTTCCATTAGGTATTAAAAATGTGCTCGTGGTTCACCCTTCTGCAGCGTTCAACAGAAGAAAAGGGCACTTGCCACTTTCCAGGCCCCCTGTTTTCCCACTGCCCAGCAGCATGGGCGAAGTCACCCTCACCTCAGCTGTGCCACTACAGGACCTGGTTTGAAGGTTTTTCACATGGTCGCATGCACTGCTAGCTCAACATCTCTTCTCCTGTCACCTTCATCCTCCCCTCATCCTCTATCTCTTTCTCATCCTCCTACCTCTGACCATCTGGCCCCACAGGTCAAGACAGACCACACGCACACACGCAGCAGCATTTTCAAGCAGCTAAATATTCCTGGGTTTACATCTAAGAGAGAACTAATATTTAAAAGAAAACAAATTTGCCTTGAAACCTGGAGATTTATATTCTAGGGCATAGGAAGAAACTCAGGGATTTAGCTAACGAGCGTGAAAAAAAAATAAAAAAAAAGGAAAAAAAAACCCTGCTGCAAGCAGTATTAGCTGCCAAAGCCATAATTGTGCAAAACTGGAAATCCCTTGCTCAGCTGAACCTAGCACATTGGTATAGCATCTTAAGTGAATTAGCTGGCATTGGAAAGCTAGCATTTCTTATAAATAATAAACTAATTTTTTTTTTTTTCAGGTCATCCTGACAGTTTTCTTGGAAATCTGCAAATACAATACTTATGTTACCCAGCTGTGTCATTTGGATCAGCGTTTTGGTTTTCTGATGGGGAATTAGAAAAGGTAACACCTGCAAAGCACTACAAATTCCTAGAGACTATAAAACCCTGTCTCTAATGCAGGAATAGATCAGCTGCGAAGCGATAATTTAAAAAACATTATACCTGTGATTTATGGATACGTTAAAGTTGCATGGTAATTTATTCTGTTATTTTGCTGCTTTTCTTGTTTTTGTTTGGCTTTTATTTTTCCTCTTCTATGCACAGGAAGGTTATTCAGCTGCATGCCCGAGAGCCAGGGTGCTGGTGCGTGCTGCGGGAGGGACTGCCTGGTCTGTGCCATGGGGATGATCCCAATCGCTCCCGTAGGCTTGGGTACGTTCTCAAAGGCTAAGAGTGGACCAAAAAAGGAGGTGTGGAGGTGCGATCGTTACCTTTACTGAAGGAAAACTGTCTGGTATTCTCCTTCTTTCAAGTCTTTTTTAGGCTGCATTAGATAAGGAGTGAGGCCATTCTGCTAGCATGACTTTTCTTAATGGAGATCCCTCTACTTTTACCACCCAGACCTTTGGTGCTCTCAGGTCCCATCTGCAATCACTGGAGGTTTGCACTGGGTAGAGACAAACTTGTCTAAACCACCTCCTTTTGTGTGAGTCTTGTGGAACTCAGAGAAAGGTCTCTGTAGTGACCGGATAGTGGACTGATGCCTGCCCACCAGGCACAGCAGGATGACTGTGCATGCAAACGGGAAAGTTCAGACCAAAGCCATTCAGGAACATATGGTGTCATTCCTGGATGTGGGAGGACTGAGCTTTCCAGTGGGTGAATAGTTATACCCTGTGATCGATCTTTCATGAGCATGGCTTTTGTGTGGACTCTGTGGTTAAAAGGTTTTATGTGTGATATGCCATTATGGAGCCCCTTTGCATCAAAGATGGAGGCTGCTGGTGGTTTGATTCCCCTTCTCTGGCTGGTGGAAGTCTCCTCCAGGATATGCCCCGTCCTGAGAAGTTCCATGAACCCATCTCTCACATCTGCATGTCTCAAACCACAGATAACAGGGCTGAGGAAGGAGGCACAGCAGAAAAACATCAAAAAGACCCACACTGTGGCTTGGTCAGGCTCACTGGGTGGCTCTCTGATCTCTAATCTTCTAATCAAGAGCAGTCACATGGCCAGATAAAGAGGTCCCAGGGTGATGTGTGGGTGACCGTGGTTTCCAGAGCCTGGCTAGAAGAACTGGTGAGGTTGAGGCACTGGGATCGCTTTTAAATCTTGAGATGGGAAAAGCTAACTGTGGAAAGGGAGGCCCCAGAACAAACAAAGCATTAGGGTTATCCTGTGGAGGGTGCTTAATGGGGAAAGCTTGGGTGGATAGGCCTGGGACCTCTGAAGGCAGTCCCTGGGAAACAGCAAGATCTTACTAAACGACATGGCTTTTGATCCCCAAAATAGATAAACTAAGGGTTACGTAAAAGCAAACACCCAAGAAGAGCTGGAAATGTTGATGTCTTTTGTTTCTATTCTATTTCAAGGGATGGCAGATAACACAGTGTGTTGAGGACCAGAGGATCTGTAAGCATGTTGGGGAAGACCTGAAAGTTCCTGTGGACTTCTAATGAGCAACATTGAGTCTGGCAAAGCTAGAAGACTACTAAATGGCAAGGCGTCTGTCGCCTCAGATACATCATACAACGTAAGTACAGTTAGTGGTCATTTAACACTTCTGATCACAAAATTCTTGTATGAGAAAATTATTTGGGGTCTTAAAATGGTTTCCAAGCATAGGTGCTGAAGATGGGCATGTTTGCCCAACATACCAGCCAGGAACTTGAAACGGAGACAGAATTTTCAGTGGTTTTCTCCACACAGATAAACCCCAGTGTTGTTTTGTGTAACTGGAGGGATTGGGAATCTTGTTGTCACTTTATACTGTTTTGCTAGAGAAAGGAAGGGAAATCAAGACTGTACATATTGAGGAAGCCAGCCATTGGAGGATCCCGAGGACAGACCCAGTCTGTCACTGCTGGCAAACAAAGTATCCCACTGAATTGCAAAGGCTCGTGGAGGGAATAAGGAAATAAAATGAGTTCAGTGACAAGTATTACTGGGTCTGTCTTAGCTGTGTCAGGAGGGAATTCGGTCTAGTGCTGGGATCTGCCTCAGCTTGTCTAGAAGACTGACATCCCCAACAGAGGAGACAAAGGGTTACTCAACTTGCTACTCTAAGCCTTACACCTAGCTAGCATTCTCTTGTGTGGTGCCAGAGAAGAAAATAAGGGGCAGAAGAAGCAGAGGAGCAGATCTCCCGCTGGAGGAGATTGTACAGGGCTCTTTACTTTACTAGAAGAGCTTAACGATAGCTGTTAGTAACCATGGAAGGTTTAAATTTAATTCCATACCCACGTACATTGTCACCACTCAAATTAGAACAGCTATCCCACAGGGACGTGAGAAATCACAGGTTCCCAAAAATACATGGTAATTAAAACTATTAGGAAAATTAAACATTTTTATAGGCTCGGTTTCCCAGTTTTCCAGTGGGATTGTGGTGTTGGTAATTTTAAGATTGGGGGAAAGAAAAGAAGATGCACATATCTTGGAAAGTTAATTTAGGGCTGAAGTGAAGGAATCCATTCTGTATTATGAAAATTGTCAGCAGCTGCAGCTGAAGGAAGCAGAAACAGCTCTATCCCGCTTGTCATACAACTGTCCATATGGAAACACTTATTTGGGAAGAAGTAATTGAGAGCCTTAATACAAAAATCATTTCAGATTTGCCTCTGAATCAAGAGGTCTTTATCCTTCAGGATTAAAATTTTACATTAAATATTAACAAAAGAAGTGAAGGCAGTTTCTGCTGAGTGTTCATAGTGTGCCTGTGAAGCCACCAGGAAAGCATTTGCAAGGAGGGTTGTGGATGGGTGTGTGTCCTGGGCAGAGAGCTCCCAGCCTCATGGGAGGCAGTCGGGTCCTTGCAAGGGCTGAGATCTCAGCCACAAGGCCAGCCTGGCTCAAATAATTTGAAAATGACAGTTTCCAAAGCAAAGAATGAAAAAAAAAAACAAACCCCAATTCACCTCTTTGGAGGTTTGCAATTAAAACAAAGCATTTTGGGGTTGAGGGCTTTGGGCTGCTGAAAACCTCTGTGCACTTTCTGTTTTGCACAGGGTCAATGCAGAGTTATGTCTGTGTCAGGATTCCATCTCCTTTCCTCCTCCTCCTCCTGCTTTGACGAATAGGCAATTGTAAATAATTTAAGACTGTAAATTGTCCAAGCCAGTGACTGCCTTTTAAGATAAAGAGTCTTTAAGTGCACTAATGCAAGCCGTACAGTAGTTTGAAGTTCTGGATAACAGATACCAGGTATGATTTTATTTCAGAGCGTTTCTGGCAAGAGTAGCCTGGCTACTGGAAAAAAGTTAACGTATTTCAACCTCTGTCTAGTTTTAGGGATGGCTGGATCTAGCTTCAGCCCATCTTCCTCTCTAGGTGCTCTTTGCCTATAAAATACTTGCCTGTGGGAGGGTGTTCCCCTGGTTTGTGGGTGCTGGAACACTGCCCTGGGTGGTCCCACCACTTTCCTTTAGACCTCTGTGTAGGCAGGGGGGGGGCGATGCATTCGGAAAACCGAAGCTAAGAGCAGAAAATCCGAGGACGCCGTCTGCCTAACGCCTGGAGCAGAGCCAGGCTTTTCGGTTATTTAGAGCAAGGGGTCCAAGCAAGTATTTATTTATTGATTTGAGAAACAAGGCAGTGTTTCTATGACTCGCTATCGGTTTCCAAATCTGATTTAAATAAGCTCTTCCGGTGCATAAACGCAGACAAAATGTCATTCAACATATGTTTATTACTAGCACTTGGCACTTACTTGCATCAAAGTAGTTTTCACACGCAGGCTGTTTGTTACAAAACCTCAGCGAGGCAGGTATAATTAGCATTAGCGCTTGAGGGGGGGAAACCGGGGCTGAGAACAGAGAAAATAATTTCCTCGCTGCTGCAGAGGGAGTCGGCACAGGGATTTGGATTAGAAACAGCCTTTCCTAGCTTCCCATTTGCTTCATGCAGATGGCTAGATTTGCATCTTTTATTAATTTTTATAACAAACAGTACCTTGCTGATTTCTTCAAGAAAGTGCTTAAAATGCTTGCAAGACTAGCTTAGAAATACCCAAATAAATGGTCTCCCCTACCTAAACGGCAATAACTACCTTGCAAGGAAGATATATGATGAGTTGTTGTATGCCATTTTGCATACAATTAACTTTTATCAACCAGAACATGAAATGCTTTCTGAATGCATCTTTTATACAAGCTTTATAAATGATCAGCTCTTGTACTGCTGGCATAAGTTGTTCTGTTGAAGCCACACAAAGAGCCTCAAAGGGATCAGCAACTAGCACAAGATGGTTTTGTACGAAGCTTCTCCACCCATTTAGATATCACCGCTAGGATTGTTATCAAGTGCTTAGAGATTTTGGACTTTCAAACAAAGTTTGAGAGTTCTAAGGAGGCAAAGATAACTGATCTTTTCCCTTTATTCCACTTTAGTGTTTACACATGAGCAAATCAAATTATAGGCTGATTTTTATACTTTCTTGGCTGCAAAACAGACCTATCAAAAGATTAAATTCACATGCAGGTATTCCCTTTTGGTTAAATTCCCAATAAATATGAACTTGCAATTTTGTCTGAAGGTGGCAAAAGAAAAATTAAAAAAACACAAGTTCTTTCTCCTAACATGTGGAATTTGATTTTTCTTTCCTCTTAGAAAACTGCTTTATGCATGATAATTGGTCTTTCTAGCAAATCCAATGATTGGTTCTCTCAAAAGAGCATAATTACGCATGCAAGGTCTTTGTCTTTATATTTCATTAAATATTACTTTTTAAATTACTTTCTTTCATTGTATAATCCTTCAAGTCCTTCTCTAGTAGAAGGGTGAGAGAGGCAGGGTAAGAGATCAATGGAAAAATACTTCCTGGGAACTGCATTGCTGGTCCCCTGGGAGGCTTTGTTTGCTCTGGGTGTTTCATCTGCCCTTGCTTTTTTCACAGCCCACAAGTCCATGTTACCCCGGTCTCCCAGCTCAACAGGTCTCATTGACCTTTCTCTCCAAATCTCCAGTTCCTGAGCACTGTATCGCTTACTCTGAAAGTCTTTTCCCTCCCCAAATGCCCACAGCCTTCTCTGACGTAAGAACTTCTCTGCCGTCCTCTGTGTTGCATTTCCAAAGCAAGTCCTAAATTAAGGATCTGCATTTCTGGATGTCTGGCAGGAGACACCAAGTGGCCTCATTTCAAGGAGGCTCCAGCATTCTTAACTTCCAGGTGAATTTCACAGGCCTTGCCTGCCACCCCACATAGCTGACTCGAGACCCCTTCATGCTGGTCACCCCAGATCCCTGCTCATCTCTCTGCTCACCTAGCCCATACAGACATTGGCTTCTTCCATGACCTCTCAAATCTCCCCTCTTCACCCACAGCTGAGCCCCTCCAGCAAGTTCATGTCATGGCCCCATCAAGGTGAAATGGGACTCGGCAAGGAGCTCCTCAATACCTCATATTGTCACTTTCCCCATCCCGAATTGAAAAAATGCAATAGTTGACTATCAGGGATCTCTACACCCTATGGCAATGAGAAAGCAGTTTCTGGATGAACTGAGTACAGCATATAGGATATGTTTAATTTCTAGGGACTTCAGTGGGACGGAAGGGAAACCAGTCAAAAGGTGGCTCTTTAAATACAGAAACAGGGGTGGGAGCAGCAGAAGGGTGAGAGGAAATGTTGGCCTCCCTCTGACTACTTTTAATTTTACAAAGAAATTATGTGTTTTGCGTAATCCACAAAAGTAATTGGTTTTGAGGGAGCATGATGAGGCAAAAAAAAAAAAAAGAGTATAATCCTCTAACTATCGCATGTCCTGTTTGGAGGCACTCAAAGGAGATGTAAAATAAGCAGATGTCATCTGCAGTACATACTGTAGCTGCCCTTCAGCAGGGGTTCCGGGGAATAGAGCTCCTGGTCTTTGGTTTCCAAACACGTGCCTGTGAGATGCGGTGCCTGTCCTTGTGATATACTTTATGTCTTTAAGTGCTATCGTCATGAATTGGCTGCTTCTGTTGAATTCAGTGAGATGGCACTTCGGATCATTCTCAAAGGAGGGAAAGGCATCACAGCCCCCGGGGTTAATTGGTAGAGACTGGGAGTACAGAAGGATGATGCAACTGGTGTGAAGCATATGTACACAACGTCACTCGGTCAGGCGTTTCCCTGGCTCTTCGTACAGTATCAGAGACAAATTAAACCAATTTTTCTAGTTCCCAAGTTGTGCTGGAAGCTGGGAGGTTATGGGTAAATGTTAGGAATATTACACACGCTGCTACTGTAATTTGATGATAGCATGTACTATTTTAAAACCCCTTCTGGTACTAGCTCTTCCACAAAAGCATTTTTAGTGTATCCAAAGAGCTACTCCTACCTTCAAAGAAAGCACGTTATCAGTCTTATTTTCATCATTGTGCAAAAAAGAAGAAATGAAAGCTGGATAAAAGGTATTTTCATAAGGATTGTTTCCCCATCACTTTGCATATACCCTCTGGAGAATTTTCTGCAGCCTAGAAAGAGACATCCTTGAAGGGCTAAAACCAAGCAAGGTGTAAGTCTTACAGGAAATGGATCTGATGCTTTTAGGCTGGGGCTGGTGTCCACACAGCACTTTCTGGGGTTTCTTAGCTTTCCTTTGGGCTGATCCTTCAATCACATGGGACAGAGCCTGGACTTGTCCCTGAAGTGCACAGGACCTGCCCCAAATATTTCACCAGGTGGGGAAAATGGGTGCTGCTGGAGGCATCCCGCAGAGAGCGGGTTATGTCTGGGTTGTGTCTTCTGGGCGGGCACAGCTGGTGCATCTCTGGTCCTGCTCCAGATACGCTTCGGCAGAGGCAGCTGAGGTTATTCATCATCCCCATTCCCTTCTTTCCACCCTCTTGACTGGTGCTTTGTTTTGTGTTTTTTATTGAAAGCGGCAAAGCTTTCACTGGCACATCAGTGCTGCTTCGGGGTGAGTGGTTAGCAGGTAAAAAAAACCTTAAGTGCAGTGGGGGAGGCACCTAGGACGCAGGTTGTGCTCTCAGCACGGAGGCAGGTAATGGAAAACCAGAGGGAAAAGACCATTAATGACCTTCCTCTGCTTTCATACCCTCCTCCCTGCAGCCCCGGTGCAGTGCGAGACTGAGCCCCTGGCAATTGGCACCATCCCCACGTGTAGGTGCCAGGTGCTGCCTTCAACCAGCTGCTGGGACCTGAAATCTCCAGGTGACCATCCCCGTACCACAGCAAACCTCCGCTGGCTGGTGCCTCCCATGCACATCCCTCATGTGAGGGCACAGGCGGAGTGTTGGGACCTGTTTAGTTTGGAGAAGAGGAGGCTGAGGGGAGGCCTCATTGCCCTCTACAACTACCTGAAAGGAGGGTGTAGAGAGGTGGATGTTCTCCCAAGGGAATAACAACAGGACCAGAGGCAATGGTCTGAAGTTGTGGCAGGGGAGGATTAGATTAGATATTAGGAAGAATTATTTTACTGAGAGAGTGGTCAGGCACTGGAACATCCTGCCCAGGGAGGTGGTGGAGTCACCATCCCTGGAGGTATTTAAGAAACATGTGGAGGTGGCACTTCAGGGCATGCTCTAGTGCCTGAGATTGTCGGGTTGTGTCTGTTTGTGGTTTGTTTGTGTAGGTTTCTTCCTTCTTTTTTGTTTGGGTTTTTTTTGTGTGTGTTTGGACTTGATGATCTCAAAGGTCCCTTCCAACCATGAATATTCTGTGATACGCAGGCTGTGCAGTCACAAGGCACAAACAGGATTTCACGCCCAGCAGAGAAGAGAAGGGTGGAAAAGATTGACACACACACACCCCCCCACCACCACCATGTGCTTTGCCAGATTTTGGGGCTGGTCTGCAACTGTCAAACCTCAAGAAAACGTATCCATCAGACTCAGCTTTTGGGGTGACGGAGAGGAGAACACACCAAACGTGCCTTGGAAACACCACAGCTGAAAGCTTGCTGTGCATCAGGTGAAGTGGTAACTGTACAGCTGAATATCCTTAACAAAGGAGAGGAACAGCCCAAGGCAGGGCAGGCTGGCAACCTGAAGGTGTGAAAAGCAGATGGGATTGAACAAGCCTCCTCCAAGCCAGCTTGCACTGCCCCCAAACACTTTGGGATGAAGCAGTTGGGTGCGAGCCTCGGAGAGGCTGTCAGAGCACTGGCCACCAATCTCAGTAGTGGTTCTAACTTCTCCAGGAGGAGGAAAATAGCATGTTCAGGTACGGGAGATGCATATGTCTGCTTTCATACACAGGTGTCTTATGGAGAGAGAAAGACAGAGCTGGAAGGGTTGGGGAAGGAGGAGAAGAGGGTTCAGTTTAAATATTGTCTCTTTTTGAATCACTTCAAAAAAAAAAAAAAACAGCTCAGGAATGAACCAGAGAATAAAAGCCCGATCCAGAAAACAATTAGTTCCCCACATTTGCCCACGGGGACTATTACAGGAGATGGGCTGATTTCAGGATGGCACTCTACGGAAGTCAGAGTTTTATTCAGTCTCAAAGGAAATGAATCAAAAGATGTGGAAAATGTTTTTTTAAATTGTGTCTTGTGATAAAAATTTGGAGTTTGGGAGCAAGGCAATTGATTTTCCTGAGAAATTGGGCACAGTTTTGGTATGTGTATGCTGGAATTGGTGAGAGGGTGGTGGATTTAGCTAGCATGGATGAGGTTGCAGCATCTGACTGTGGTGTGCCCTCCCCAAGGTGGCTTTTTTCTCCTGGCTGCTGCCAGTGTGGTCAAGCTGACGAGTTGTCCTCACTCAGGCTTTGGTCAGGTATTTTAATCTCTTGGGAGTGCTGTTTTGGTTATTCATCAAGATATGAGAGGGGGGAGGAGTTAAGTAAATCCTGACACTTTAGGACAACAATTCCCCAAGCAACAAAGTTGTTTAGAAAGGAAAATGAAATAAGGGTACGTTACAGATGATGCATTGAAATGCAAATCTCTGTTGATTCTGCCAAACATGCAGGGATGAAATAACAAGTTTGCATCGCCGGGGTCAAAGAAAAGAAAGTTGAAAACAAAACAGAAACTAGGTCAGGCAGGAGCAGGGTAAAGGCCATGAAAATAAGACCAACAGCAGCCTGTAGTAAGCATGAATGGATGGAGATGATGGTAAACTGAATGGGATTAATTAGAAATGTAACATTGCATACTATTAGGTTATTTGTTTGAAATACTGGATACACGCATTTCAGCTTATTTCCGTTGCCATACCAACCCGATACAAGCATGGCATAATCTTTTATCGCATTATTTTGGCTATGATTACATTATTTTACAACTTTGGTTGCTAGGAGAGCACAGTACCTTTTCGTGCGCTTCAAGCAATTCTCACTTTGCAAAGACATCGGCTTCTTGTTGCTGGTCTCTGAGGTAGCTTATGGAATCCATAGCCATGCAAGAAACCCAATTATGTATGTAGGAGTGAGTGGCCCTGGGAAAACTCTCTGTGAGAGGATGGCTGGGATTTTCTCCTGCTGCAGGGCTGGCAGGGGTGGCCCTTGTTGGAGAAGAGCCGGGGAGAAACGAGGCAACAGTCTGGGGGGCAGCCTTGGAAAGAGCTTTATTTCAGAGGTAGCTTAAGCTGAGGAGCTTCTTGTGCTCTTTTTTTTGATGAGTTCATATTACAGAGCACAAGTTGCATTTCACGCTATCAGATTCCTTTGCTGGAAAGGCTAATAAATGTGGAGTTATAACTCGAAAGTTGTTTCCAATATAACAGCATAAGCGGATTCCCAGTCATCAAGCGGCACTTTTGACCAGGGAATAATCTAATACACCCAGAGCAAAGGCAGCAGAGAAGCTGTGGGGCAGCTGGAAGCCCTGTGCTTTCCAGGGCACTGCAGAAAAGCAGTAGTTGCTTTTTAGGATATAATGACGGGCATTTCTTGGGGTGCAACACCCAGCAGAAAGCAGTGGCAGGCAAGGCTAAATGTGATGCCTCGTGTGTCGGAGACGGGTGTGCGTCACATTGAGGGGGCCTTCTTCTGGCATGTGGCCTTATAGACGCATTTGGGTCCCTTGTTGATGGCTTGCAATGACAAATCTGGACAGGGGGAATACAGGAGAGAACAGGATTGCCTGCAAATACTGACTGCTGAAGAATGCAGCGCTGGGAGAGAGGGGGTAAGGCTGCCTGGAAAAAGCAGGCAATATTTCCCTACCTCTGATATCT
Source organism: Calidris pugnax (assembly GCF_001431845.1). Lineage (NCBI taxonomy): Eukaryota > Metazoa > Chordata > Aves > Charadriiformes > Scolopacidae > Calidris > Calidris pugnax. Next base: position 2,334,776 of record NW_015090771.1, on the reverse strand, counting down.
CTGGAGGCTTTAATGCTTTGTAGCTTCTAGAGGTTTGTGCGTGGATTGTGGTTACAAAGGGTTCTTATTTCTGAAATGAATAGGAAGACGAGAAGAACACTGAAATATTTTTAAAGTGCGTTTAAAAGCAAGGAGCTCTTGGTAGGAGCAGGGCTACGCTTTTCTTTTTGCTTTTAGATTTATTTATGATTATGGGGGCTCTCTGGGAAGATTTTTTTCTTAAACCAGTAGTGTGGTTTAAGTAGTGTGAAGCAGAAGAAAATTAGTTTGTTTTTTTTTTCCCCTCGGTCTTTCTTCTTCCCTCCTGTACCTTCAATTGAGATTGTAATTAAAACAAAAGCCCAGTTGCCCAAGAAACAAAACAGAAATTCACGAGGCGGCCTAAGTATCAGCTTCATCTTGTTTTCCTTTACTCCTCTGCTTTCAGGGTTACAGTGACTGGACAATACGGGCAGCAGTGCCAAGCTGGGAATCTGAATAACAGCGTGAAGGTCTTACAATGAAAACATGGAAGCGGGGGGGTTTCTGCTTCTCCTGACGGCTGTGCGTCTCCTCGGGGGCACGGAGGGACAGAGATTACAGGCACAAACCTGCAGGAAGAGGGATTTGATCTCCCAGACAGCGCTCTGCTTGAAAAAGCTGCCTAACTAACATTTCTCAGCAGTACGGGACCCTCCTCCCTCTGCTACGAAATGTCAGGCTTTGGCATCTGCAGAGCACCTTGCTGCTTTGAAATGACAGCCTGGCTCTCCAAAGTGTCACCAGCAATCCAGTCCCCAATTAACGGTGTGGGTTTGTGGGTTTCTGACACTGTTCTCAAAGCTCTGTGGGCTGCTGCAGCCCACAAGCCAGGGATTGTTTCTGCTTTGCAAGACTCAAAAGAGAGGAAGGGAAAAAAAGCAGGGAAGGAAAAGCTACGGTTTCATTATTCCATGCTAGCAGGATAACAGAGTACATTCCCTTTAATACTAAAATGTGTCATTTGAAAAAAGATCCCGCTGTCTGATCAAGCTCTCCATTAGTTATTTTTGCATGTGCATGCACAAATCCAGCAGCTAAGCCTACAGCACTGCTGTATATTGAAAACCAGAAAATGCTGCAGGGTGTTTCTAAAGAATAGCAATTTGGAGGTTGTGGGTGGTTTGTGGGTGTAATAAAAAAAGGCTGCATACCGAGGCATCTGAATTAGGCTTCTCTTTAGGCTGCTTACAGTCTCTATCAAGATTGTTAAGAACCTGATTCTGCCAAGCTTACCCTCACCTACTGGCATTTGCTCCTGTGAGCGATTTTATTTAAGTGCTACCCCTTGTACACAGGGCCCTAATGCCAAAGCTGAGCCAGCGTGGCTGAATGCATGTGGAAAAACACTGAGCCTTGCCCACGATACCCATATTTTCAGCAACTGCTGAAGGCTGAGATGGTCACCAGACCACAGTGCATAGGCGACATGCCACCTGTGCCATCCCTCCACGCTGCTCACCAGCCCAGAGGCTGCCCAGACCACCACGGCCAGCATCATCAGAGGGTGCCAACAATGTGGTTGTTCTCTGTAGGCTGCCGACTTCCACCGTCCCCCTCCTCGCCATGCCAGAGCATCACCTCGATGCCCTGCTGCCCCAGGGGGCTTCCCTTCACTCCCACCCATTGATGATCAGCCACAGCCAGCACCATCTTGGGACCTTCTGCAGCTCTTCTCTTCCTGGTGGTTTTTGTTGTGTTTTGGTTTGATTTGTTTTGTTTTGTTGGTTTTCTTTGCTGGCTTGAGGAGGTGATTTTGCAAAACCCCCTCCTCTTCCACCTGAGGCTCCTTGTTCTTCCTCAGCTTGAGGGACACTGTGGGGCATCATCTGAGCTGCTCACACCTCGTGGAAGCAGACTACCAGCAGCTTGCTGGCTTGTGCCCCGTGGGCAGCCAGCTTGTCACAGAGGCAGCTGACTCCAGCCTTGCCTAATCTGGTTGATCGGTTACTGTGGAGGAAAAAAAACTCCAGTCTTTGTGCTCCCTTGAGCTAAAGTTTCACCTGGCTTTTAACCCCAGTCACAGCACGCTTTATAGCCTCCCCCCTCCCACTGTGCACCAGCGATGGAGCAGCAGAGAAGCCGACTCAGCCCAAACCGTTATTTCAAGAGCACGCCTGGCAGGTTCCCCCAGTCCTTTATAGCCCTTATTTTGCTAATGGAAAGTTAATCATTGGCTTGAAACTGTGCAATAATGTTAAGGGAAAGAATCACAAGATCACAGGAAGAACTCTAATGCATTTCCTAGTACATCTCTCTCATTTGCCTCCGTAGATCGCGGCTCTAAATACCTCATGGTGAAATGTGTCTGAGCATTTCAACACCTAGCAAATATTAACTACCTAAAGCAGGCTCAAACAAGCAGGATTAGGGGGTATCTTGGTGCCACAGCCTGCAAAGTCAGGAGCCCGAGGTATGTGGAAATAGTGCCTTTTAAATTCTGTCCTTTGTTTCTGCAATTTTGGGAAAGACCAGCACTGGAACAGAGTAACACCACAAAAACACAACACCCTCCGCTGCTCAACAAACATTATTTCATTACACTTTTTGATGCCCTTCCAAGGTAATTATGGCATTGTTATGTCCTGCTTTTAGAAATCAGGGATTCTCAGAGACTAATGCAGAGCCAACTAATTCACAATGTCCATCAGTTCTCAGCAGGTCCTCTCATTGCCACCCAGAACTCCTGTGGTGCAGAGAAGTCCATCACATCCCCTAGCTAAGGAAGCTATATATGCTGTTAGCTGACCTCTTTGTAAAGATAGGAAAAAAACCAACCATATAGGCAGTGTTCAATAATGCTGAACAGCTTCTTTCTGAAATCTACTTTTCCTGCTCTGAAGTGACATTGTGTTGACTGCTCATTAGACGCAAACTTGGTAACATGAATGGCAGCCCCCACATGACCAAGATGAACAGGTAGGATGACTTACAGGTATGCTTTTTCTTACTTCCTTTAGGTCCTTCCCTAGCACTCATTACTGTCCTTCCCGGGGAAATAGTGGCTGGTGGGCTGGATGGACTTCATCAATTCATGCTGATCTTAGTGACCTATTTGGACAAAGGAAATATGAAAACAAATCTGCAAAGACCTGAAATCTCCTTCAGGGATTCTCAGAGACTAATGCAGAGCCAACTAATTCACAATGTCCATCAGTTCTCAGCAGGTCCTCTCATTGCCACCCAGAACTCCTGTGGTGCAGAGAAGTCCATCACATCCCCTAGCTAAGGAAGCTATATATGCTGTTAGCTGACCTCTTTGTAAAGATAGGAAAAAAACCAACCATATAGGCAGTGTTCAATAATGCTGAACAGCTTCTTTCTGAAATCTACTTTTCCTGCTCTGAAGTGACATTGTGTTGACTGCTCATTAGACGCAAACTTGGTAACATGAATGGCAGCCCCCACATGACCAAGATGAACAGGCAGGATGACTTACAGGTATGCTTTTTCTTACTTCCTTTAGGTCCTTCCCTAGCACTCATTACTGTCCTTCCCGGGGAAATAGTGGCTGGTGGGCTGGATGGACTTCATCAATTCATGCTGATCTTAGTGACCTATTTGGACAAAGGAAATATGAAAACAAATCTGCAAAGACCTGAAATCTCCTCCTTGGTGGACCAAGAGGCCCATGCATGTGCATCACACCTGACAGTGTATTTGCCCCATGATAAAAAGCAAAGCCTCTTTGCACCCTCTTTTTTTTCCAAGCGATGTTTTCTAAAATGGGAAAGATGCACAGCTGCTTAAAAATGCATATGGCAAAGAGAGAAAAATGGAATTCTGGTGTTTAAGCAGAACGAGCAAGTGGAGAGCGTGGAAGTGCTACATGCCTGTTGGTAATTTATCTGTGAGGTTAGGGGTGGTTTCGGGTGTTTTTTAGAGAATATAATCTGGCCACCCATAGAGAACAAACTCAAACCCTGGTGGGCGGGCTTGTTTGCCTCACAGCAATGCAGCTGTGCTCTTTAAGGAGCAGCATCCCATAGGAATATTGCCTGCAAAGCAGAACAGGCTGGCCTTTTCTTTCCTTTTCTTTGAACAAGTGGGGAAAAGAAGAAAAAAAAAGAAACATTGAAAGAAAAAAGCATGCCAGAGACAAGGTATTGCACACGCTAGTCAACATCCTGAGTCACAGGCTGGTGTTACGTCTCAGGCTGCAAGTGGTGGTGCTCCTGCCCACAGCATCCCTGCATCACCGCTGTAGCCCCTGTTTTGTAGTCGTGTCCCTGCCCGTGGCTCCCCAGGGTTTGTCCAGTGAGATGTTTGTCAGTGAAACAGCACAGCCTCTGTGGTCCTCGCCAGCTCGCCCTCCCTCCAGCCACCAGTCTTCTGTCATCTGCAGCAACGTGCAACGTGGAAGTCAGAGAGGCTTCGGTGTGTTTGTGTTTCAGCTTGCTTGCTTTACTGATTTGGTATAAATTACACTGATTTCTAGCAAACTCAAGTGCTTACAAAATTAATGAGGCAAGAGAAGACTGCTATACGTAAATGCCAGGGAGCAACCTGTGCTTCTGCCATTTATGGTTGTATTTTACTGTATTAAGGAAAGCTCCCATTGAGGTACCAAATTCTCCATTCTGTACAAGTTTTAAGACCCTAATAAAAATAAGATTGAATGCAATGGCCAAGAACTAGACACTAAAACAAACTGAAACCAGACATATACTGACAAAAGCATGATTATCTTCTCTGTACTGCTGTGCTCCTGTCCCTCTGGTGAGTCACACAAGGTGGCATGAGAGCAATTGTCTTAGTCTCTTGCTGGATTTCATGTCAACCTCCCCAGATAGGACTTTAAAGAAACAATTAATGGGAGGCTTATCCCCAAGAAGGCTTTATTTGCTGCTGAGCACCAGGCACTGTCACTGCTCAAAGTCAACAGTGCTTCTCCCAGGGCACGATGACACAGTTAGGTGCAGGCACACGGGCCATTGCCCGTGTCTTGAGCCAAAAGGAGTGAAGCCAGCTGCAGTTCAGAAGCTGCATTAACTTGGGTGCCAGCCTTATAAAGTATCTGATTTGTTGGCCAGCTGTTTTTCAGGACCACAACTAGTTTCCTTATGTGGTCTGAGGTAGCCCTTGTGCTTTAATGCTCTATATACCCCTGCAACAATTGCTCCTGGAGAACTTCAGTGTCTTTCTGCAGCACACCTTCTGTTGTTCAAACACTAACAAAGGCAGGTGTATGCAATCCCATCTGATTGACACTGATAAACACCTTAACTACCTGCTGGTTCATTCCTGTTGGTGGCAGCCCCTTCCTGCTAGGGAACAGTCTGACCAACACTATATAACATACTCTTTCCATGAGTAATTATGTCAAGGGACCCTTCGTCTTAGACCTAAACAGTACATGAGTAAATGCTTCCCTCAAATACTAAGGTCAGTATAAAGTCACAATTGTGACTCCAGAAGCCATTTCTCTGACTGAGATGTGCCAAAATCTATGAGGGGTACAAATGCAGGGCAGCCTCTCATAAGCCCATAAGAAGTAGGTAGCCCAGAGGTGCTGGCCCTGGGTGTGACCAGCATGGCAAAGCATCTCCTGGTTCATAGTCTTATCTCATGTTTTTTTTTTTCCAGCTGCTGCAGTGCTGGCTGAAGAGGCTGCTGTCTTTCATACACCAAGACTGCCACCTCCAACCCACCAGCGCAGGGGATCAGGTAGGTCTTCTCGAACCTCTTTCCATCCAAAGGAACCAAGGTAGCAACAGCTGCTGGGCAGAGTGATGAGCTGGTTGTAGCTGAGATAGAGCGAGAAGCTGCTGTTCTGGGAGAGGTGTAATTTCTGGCAGGGGTCAGTGAGGAGCATAGCTGCTGTAGGAGACCCCAGGCTATGTGAATGCACCAGATAAAACTCTGGTGTCTATGGGACTGTGGTTTTCAGCTGATAAATGTGGCAGGCCCAAGGTAGCTCTTTATACTCTGCTTCAGTGTTGGCAAAAAGACTCTTGGGTCAAGTAGGGCTTGGGTCTAAAGAAATCTGGTTTTGGCAAGCCGTAGCTCCTTTTTAATGTTTTCCTCGTCCTGACTTTCTAGAGATTTTTGTCTGTTATTTCATGGTAAAGTGACAATGTTACCATGCAGGTGGTGCACCTAGCTCTGAATTTAATTTGTTGTCATCTCATAATTGCATCCCAGAGGAAATGCTGAGCGTACTACAGACAAACACAAGAGTACAGTCACTCTTCCAGATCTGCCATACGCTCCGGTGCAAAGAGGCCTCTGTGGGTGCTCAGTCATCCCCAGAGCCCAAATTGCCCCTCTGATCTGATTACAGCTCTAAGCCCTCCTGCTTGAAGACACCTGACCATGTTTGTGGCACGTGGAACAGGCCCAAGAGGAGGCAGGTGCTTCAGATTGAGACTAAGTAGTTACACTACACACATATACATGCTGCTAAAGGTTTGCTGCAGGCTTTTTGCTAAATTCTGACTTACTGCCTGGATTCAGCCAGGAGGAGGTGTTTGCAGATGCGGGTGGTGGTTGCCAATTCAGGCCTCCTTGGATTTAGATGACGAGCAGAGATGTTCAGCTCTTCTAGCAGATCTATGCCCAGATGTCCTTCTGAAGCAGAGAACCATTAATTGCTCAACGAGGGAGGTGTTAATTGCTGTGTTGTTCCAGCTGCAGTTGACTATTTCAGGCTGTAGGCAGGCTGTCCCACAGTGCTTCCTGCTCCTGAGATGGTTTCTAGGTCTATGCAGATTGCTACCTTTGGCAGAGACAAAGGCAGAGAAACCTTTGTCGTGGCAAAAACTCATCAGAAGTCCCAGTTGGATGGAAGGGAGGGAACGTGACTTCAGGTTTGCTGGCCTTGCTTTGGCAAGAGGCTGTTAGCCAGCCAGAAGGTAGGTGAGCTGCGTGGGGATGAGATACACGGGGACCCACCAAGGATGTGTGCTGCAGCCTGAAGGGCACATCTCTCATCTTTCTTGGTTATTTTTTAGGCTGGTTGTGTAAAGATGTGACATTTCTAGTTAATGAGCTCTGGGGGTCTCTGTGGCCTGAGGAGGCTGTGTTTTCTTCTGGAGGCATCAGTTTTGTTTGGGAGGAATGGGGTTGCTGCTGCCCTAGCCATCCTCTGGCTGCAAAGTAACCCTGCCAGTGCTGTTTTCTGTGTGTTTTCCTTCCCCCTCGGCTGTGACTGCGAAGCTGTAACAACCGGTGCATATCTGAAGTGTTCATTTTGGCCTAATGGTTTCTTAATCCTCTGCAGGCCCGGGGAGGGGGGAGTGCAGGGAGTGGGGGCGATGCGCTGACATTATATGAGCAGCAGACAGCTCTGTCCTCAATACCTCAAGGTACTCTAAATTAATGCTGATAAAGCTGGCAGCCTATGCTAATCCTCAGCTAAATGCATGAAAAGTGTTTAATAAAACAAAGCTTCAAGCTCCAGCAGCTCCTGCATTCAGGTCACTGACCGTATTTTAAGGAACAGGCTTTTGTGCTTGTACGTGGTTCTTGTTCCTGGGGTGGGGAGGCAGAAGTGGCAACCAGGGCCACACACTGGTTTCTTGCATGGCATGGCTTTTCCCAAGTTCTTCTCCCTTGGACAGAAAAAAAATTTGCCGTTTTTGCCGCTACATATTCTTTTTACTAAATCCTCCACTTATGCCCTATTAAATGTTTCCTGATGTTTTGTACTAATGTTCTCATTATTTAGTAGTGACAAAAGAATATATTTTGTTTCCAGGAGAGCAAAAGCCTTATTTTCTAACTGTGTTTATCTCACTTGGGAGTTTATTCTAAATGCAGTGCTATTAAGACCGCATAAATTTAAGTGAGGAGTGTTTTATGACATGCTTAAAGTATATCTCTAATTTGTTTGTACTGGTGAATTGGACAGGAGGTAAAATGCGTATTATTTCTTCTGGACACAATCTGAGGGCTTAGCTATACCGAATTCAGCTGCAGTTAATGAGATATTTCAGTCCAAGAAAGAGAGACCTCTGCTCTAAAGATCTGTCCTCAATGGGAGGGCAATGGGAGTCCTTCCACTAATGCTTTCAGCGTGTCCTGTTGCCACCACCACAGTCTCACAACCACAGAACAGCCAAGAAACAATAAAGAGCTGTAGGTTTGCTGTATTGCAAGGCCATCGTGTTTGTCATACATCCTTTAAGAACTACACTTGTGGTTGGCTGCTTCCCTGTGATAAAGCTGCAAAGAATTCAGAGATCCCACCAGCCTCGGTGCTGGGATTTGCCTTTCTTTTAAGAGGGCTGTTATTATTATTGTCATGCTTGTTGCCAGGGCAAATTTGGTCAAAAGATTGCCATCTGCTTTCCCATCCCAAACAATCCAAGTGTGTAACCCATCCACCTGGGCTCTCTCCATCCCTGCCTTGGCTCTCACCCATGCCTGTCAGCTCTAGGGGTCGACTGAAGCTCCCAAGCAGACGTGGCACAGGGCACTCTCCAAGGGTTAAATTCAGAAATTTGCTGACCAGAGCTTATCCCAGCTGAAGGCCAAGCCTGCTTTCACGAGCTGTTGTCTCACCAGAGATCCCTTGGAAACATCTCAGGTCAGGTTGGAGAGGCTCTGAGCAACCCGATTTAGTTGAAGATGTCCCTGCTCATTGCATGGGAGTTGGAGTGACTTTTAAAGGTCCCTTCCAACCCGAACTATACTATGAGTCTACGATTCTGTGAATTTGCAGCCATTTTCTTCAGCCTTTGCAGGGAACTCTAAGTTGCAATTTGGATTCTGTCAAAGCCCTCTGAGCACAAAGCCTTGCACTGATGGCTAATGCTCGCTCCTGCTGCAGACCAAAGGGTACATTGCAAGGAACAAAGGCACAGAAAGCATTCATCTGCTATGCAGTTTAGAGACGCCACTTAGCATCCCGGGCTCTGACTTCCAAGCTTCAGAGCAAAACCTGTGACAGAAAATTGGATTTCATTGAAGTATGAGGTGTTCAAAACACTCATTGCTTCTGTCTCACTTGAAAAACAGCTCCCTCTCAGCCCCAAGATATATTAATATCTTTCCCCTGTCACTTCCCCCAAGTTCAGTTACAATAGGAATGAAATTCAGTGGAAGTTGCAAGTACCAGATCATCTTTGTCAAGAGATGGCAACAAATCATTATGGAGCAAGTTATATTTAATCAGCGTTTTTCAGAGACTCACAGGCTGCTTTCCTCCCCCCTTTCCCTCCCTAAAGTAAAATTAAGTTCGTTTCAAAACTGGATGAACCTTCTGTGTTTGCTTAGTCTAGTTTTGACAGGACAGCCTGAGCTAAAATAAGGCTGTGCTGGTCCTGAGCTCAAGCAAAGGAAATTGGGAGACCTAAGGGGTCTGTGAGAGGGAGGGAGCACATCTCCCTCCGATGGTGGGTAGAGCTCATCCCGCACTCTCGAGACCTTATTCTGTGCCTCTGTTGATGGGGAAGAGTGTGCAGCCCCTCAGGGAAGCTGTGGCACATCTCACGTTGCTCTGTCGGAAGGAAAATCTAAATTAAGATGGAGGAGGTGGTGGGTTTCTAGCCGAGGAGAAGAACAGGAAGACTTGCCTCTGAGAGGAATGTAACCAGCAGGGCTCTGTAGAAAGACTGTAGGACTTGCTAGACATTTCTTTTTTAAACCTACAAAATCTGAAAAGCAAATTAATGGCCTCTTTGAGTCATTCTGCGAAACCCATAGCAAGCTGTCAAATTTTACTCAACAGCTAAACTTCCGTGTAAGTAAGTTGTTTGGGCTATACAGAGGGGAAAAAGAGAGAGCAGGAAGCTACAAACTGGGAAAGGACTAATGGCGAAAGAGAGAGTCTCTCTGCCAGAGTGGAATTTCATTCCTCTCCAGCATTTCAGTGGAAAACCCATGAATAGCTTCAGTCGCAGAAGGTTTAAGTGGGGCCCATAGGTGATGCAGCAGTTTAGCACTGAGCAGCTGTGGTGAAGGTCACCCTTCAAAGCTGACATCTGCACAAGGGGTACAATGACAGGAGCATACACCTGTGCTGCATCCACTGAGGAATTCAGGGTGGTGAAAAATGGGTAAGGAAAAATTATGCCATTCGTGAGGGTGTTATCTCTGTTTTAATGCTACTGTAGATCTAATCACCACTGTAATATTAGGCTATTTTATCAAACTTTTGAGTCCCATATACTATGAATCATTTTGGTGACACGATAAAACTGTTGCTAGAATGAGAAACAATGAGACATGGTACTGAGTCCCAGTGTAAGATCTCCTTGTGTTTTGTTGGGATACGGGAACAGGGATTAGCCCCTGTTCCTCTGCCCGTTCCTTACATCCTCTCTGTCTCCACACCCTTCTTTGCTTTCAGGAAATCAGGCCTATCCAAGGGTCACTCAATCATCCCCAGGTAGAGCTCTCACAACTGAAAAGCTGCTCCCATTTTGTCATTTCTTTCCTTTTCCCGGATCCCTCTTCCACTTTAAATTCACTGCGGGATCAAAGAAACCTCACGTTCTTCAGCAATGCTTCGTGTGGTTGTTTTTGGGCTAGCACTCACAGCAAGACTGTGGTCTTCAAAACCTCCCAAGGGGCCTAGCTGCTGTTGCAGATGGAACCTATATTACTGAAATACCCTAGCCAAGACCTCCACCTTTTTTTTTTTTCTTTTTTTTTTTTTTTTTTTTGGAAGCGAAACTATTTTCAGGGGAAAAAAAAAATAGTGATTTATCTTCTACTGGAGAGATAAAGTAACATCTTCCGTGCTCGGGGCAAATTTCTCCTCCCAGATCAGCATGACAGATTGCATCTCGGGCTGGGAGCAGCTCAGACATATGGGGAGCAGGGTGGGGACCCGTTTTCTACGCGGTGTGCGCGTGTAACCCTACAACGCTGGTGTTAGCGTGGCAAACCGACAGTCACCCCCCTCGAAACTGAAGCTGAATAAGAATTCAGCAACTCTAGTGATTATTTGAAATGCTTAATCTGGTGAGATTAATCTGGTATTTCAGCCTCCAAACCCTGCCCCCCCCCCGAGTTTGTGCACAGGATTTCTAGCGCTTGTTATGTCCAATGCTGACTGAATGCAGCAAATAGGCAAAGCCCAGCCATTCTGCTGTGACAAGGTCACAGAAATCTGAGACAAAACAAGATCTGTTCCACTCTTTTATGTAAGTAAAATTCAAATTTAGTCCAAAAAAGGAGAGCAAGAGTTGGAGAATGCCTCTGTTCTTTTTCTCTCTCTTGTTTGTCCCATTATACTCATTATTCTGCTTTCCTACATGACATTCGTAGGAGTCCAGCTCCTATCCCAGGGGCACAGCAAATCTTTCCTGGCATGATACAGAAACATAGTATTGGAGGACTCTTTAAGCCAGATGGAAGTGGTTCAGTTTTAAATAAGTCTGAGGAATAATGCTGTTCAGTTAACATAAAAAAAAACAAAAACTTTTGTCCTTTGCTATCAATAGTTTTGTCCCTTTCTCATATATCATTATAGCTTTTCTATGCTGGATGTAAGGCTCGCCCTTACACGTGGAAAAAAATATTCTTCTAGTGAAAAATGTATTTTATTCCGCCCTTCAACTTACTCTAATAAGGAGTATTAAAGTCATGAACATTATATAGGGTGGAGTTCAAGCAGTCAGTATGAAATGCCATGCAAGCATAGGTAATTTGGTCTAGCGTGCTGACGACCATGATGGGGGCTGCTGAGAATCCGCAGGTTAAAGGATGCTTTGTCACCAACCTTCACCCATTCTGGAGGTCCCCTTGTGTCACACAGGGCTAGAAAGGAGAAAGGTTTCCCTGTTTAGTTTAATGAGAACACGCAGTTCAAGGCTAGTGCTTTCCAGCTGAGGTTTTACCAGAACCTATGGCAGATTTCTCTTTGACACCTCCTGGCTGGCTGTCCCTCTCCTGGGGGTGGGGGAAGAAAACATACCTACATCTCAGGCACCATCAACATAGTGTAAAAACACTGATTTGTGTCACGTTAGGACTGTGCAGCCGGGTGGCTAAAGCATGGTCACGCAGCTTGGTCTGCTGCCTTTCCTGCAAGAAAAATAACGTTTTCTAGGATGGCACCTGGGGGAGGGAACACCTTGAAGCCCTGCATCTAAATCACTCGGGCTTCGGCTTTAATCACTCTTCCAAGGGGCTGAGTGGGAAGTTAAAACAGCTGGAGCCACAATTTCAGTGGTATTCCTGAAGGTAATTAGTATCTCATTTGCAGGAAGTTTTTTTTAAGTGCCTAACTATATCCTGTGATAATTCAAAAATTTAGCTATGATGTCCATTATAGATGAAGGAAAACACATATTTTTTTCAAAAACCCCAGCTGAGCCTTAAATCACAACAACCAATGCAACATGTTCACATTTTGGGTTGGGGAGGACGGGATGGGACAAAGCATAATTATTGCAAGAAAATACTGTCTTGGCACCACTCTCTCCTGCTGGAAAACTCAGCACCTGAAAGGCCCTGGAGCCACTTCGTGCAGGTGAGATGCTGCCATGCTGATGAGCTACGGCTTGTAGGGGAGCAAGTCCAAGAGAGAAGTCTCCAAATTACAACAGGTCTTGTGTTAAGAAAAACAAAAGCAGCCTCAGGTATTTCTGCAGCAAAAGGATGGAAATACAGTTGTAGGGAAGGTGGGAGTTGGGGGCGATGAGGGCTATGAAATGCATTTATTTCAATCTTGTGAAGTACCACAGCATATTGAGGCGCTTCAGTGAAAATCAGAAGCAATGGATTTTGACACAAATGTGTCTTCTGAATCAGCTAGATGCACGTCTCCCTGCCGACATTATTCATAGGTGAACTTTGAGAAGTGCTAGCCTCATCAAAATGAAAAACAAGATCACTTCTTCCCATCTCCAGACAAGCTAAGCTCTGAGGGAAAATATATCGTTAGGTGCAGGAGTATGAACTTGATGAGCGTAAAGGACTGGATGGACCTCCAGAGATCAGCTACTAATATTTTATTTATTTTTCCTGGGAGTATGTGTAGCTCTACAAGGAAAATGTAATTTTGCGTTACTGAAATATAGTAAATTTCTTATTTCTTCCCATTTCCTACAGGCCATAACTTTAGCAGCCACTGTTGCAAAGACAACCAGAGCATTCATAACCGAAAATTTAAATGGGATATGAGGTGTTAAAACCCATCAGCACACTCGGCTTTTCTTGCATGGGGTGCGGGAGGCTTATCGGGAGCAGAGGCAGAACCTCTCTTCTAACACCACCAGGATCCACCGTGGTGTTGTAAAGCAAAGTTCTCTCAAAACATACAAACTATGAGGTTCCTAATGCTGTCAGGCAAAACTTTCAGTAACTCTGAGGAGTTACTACCAAGTGGAGCCTGCAACCGTGCTGGTGAAAATGCTGTGGTGCTGCTGGAGTGGTGCAGAGAGCCCTGTTAGGGGTAGGAAAGAGGGCAAGGAGGGAATTGGGGAGATGGAGATCAAATCATCAGGAGCTAGAACGCTATCTAGAGTGACTCTGACCTGAGGGCATTGCCACCTAGATGAAAGGCAAGCATGCTCTATCCTCACCTTTCCGTATTATGCTGTGATGTTGGCAAGATTTGTGTGTATCTATCTGCCTGCACTCGCAACGCTTTCTTTTATTTTTTGGATGTTTCTGTGGAAGGATTATAATAGAAAAATGAGGAAATACAGGATTATGTTTTGAACTCAGTACTCAGATCAACAAAGGAATATACTTGAAAATGGTTTAGGTAGTCTTTCAGTCTGCAAAATAACCGATTTTGCCACAAAAATGCCATGAAGCATTCCCCGAATGCTTGAATTTGATTCAAAACACACAAAACCGTGCTCTGATGTGGAAGGTTCTCTTCCCTGATGCTCACATCCAGAGTGGACTTGTAAAAAGCTACAGTTTACATGAACAACCCAGTTTCTCAGCTGGCTGTTGCCCAACGGGCACACCCTGACCCCTGGTGAGGCTCTTCCAGCTGTCAATCCTGGACCCGAAGTCTGAAATTTAGGACACTTCTAGCTCTTTCACCAAACCTAAAGAAAAGCCACGTTAGTTGTCAGTGCTGGCAAACCTCTGTTCCTTCAAAGCCCCATCGCCCCTGCCTCTGCTGACGCTCGCGCTGAGAAAGAAAAACATTTTTCTGTTGACATCAGCGAGGCAAGGAGTGGGCCCAGCTTCATTCACACCCACACGGTATGTTTAATTAGAAACTATTTTCCTCTAAGAGCAGGCATTTGAATTTCTTGAGATGTTGCAAAGAGCTTCAAGAGGGAGTTGCCGAGGGGCTGGGGGTGTTTCAGGTAGGAGGAGGCAAATAACGGTTGGAGGGGAAAGAAGAAAAAAAACCAGAGCCTTGGATCAGGGTAGTTTTGTAATGATGCATAATCAAAGGCTGTTTGCATGTTCTTCAGATTTTTCAGAGGTGTTTTCCACCCCTTTCAGGATAAATTTGACCATAATTTAGCTAAAACTATTTTCTAAGGAGTTAACGTGGGCCCTGGTTGCCCTGTGCAAGGGAAGATACTGCAGCAACAAGGAACAGCTGCCTTGTGCCAAAACTCGCTTTTTCTTTAGATGCCCTTTTCTAGTCTGCCTTGAACCTTTCCCGTCGTGTGCTTTCAGTCCTGTTCCCGGCAAATAGTTATTTATTAGTGTCGTAAAGAGACGGTTTGTGCTCGGCTTAATTAGCAGAGTCTGTGTCCATAGCCTTCTTACTGCTCAGCCGTTGGGATTTATGAAGGAGCCATTAACTGTTTGCCTTGTATATACTGTTAGATGAAATGATTGCAGATTACAGTCTGTGTGCGACAGTTTAATGGCAGTGCTAAAACGCAGTCAAAATGAGAGATTTCATGAGAGCTGTCCTAATTCATGCCCTGATGACATGCTTGGAAGTTTGCTTCTCGTGGCTTGCACCATGTGCAAAACATAGAGTTTGTGGCTGAAAGTTGGTCTCTGATCACAGGGAGGTCCTAGACATTAATAAAAAGCCCCTTCCTTATTGCAGCCAACAATATCCCATCCCTTCATATGTGAAGGCTGCAACTGAGATGACCTCTGAGACCAAAGTCCCTTGAAAGCAGCTACTAATTTTTTGAGAAGTGCAACCACAGAGTGGAGTGTTTCTGAGGCTGCTCATTTCATCTGGGACGTATAAAGAAGAAATTGCTTTTGGCCTTCCAAAGACACCATATATCCCACCATGTACACCCGTGTTTCTGAGGCTGCTCATTTCATCTGGGATGCATAAAGAAGAAATTGCCTTTGGCCTTCCAAAGACACCATACATCCCACCCTGTACACCCAGGGCCACAAAGATGATGAGAGGGCTGGAGCACCTTTCCTATGAAGACAGGCTGAGAGAATTGGGGTTGTTCAGCCTGGAGAAGAGAAGGCTCCAGTACCTGAAGGGAGCTACAGGAGAGCTGGGGAGGGACTCTTTATCAGGATGTGTAGTGACAGAACAAGGGGTAACGATTTTAAATTGGAAGAGGGGAGATTTAGGTACCAGAAAGAAATTCTTTCCTGTGCGGGTGGTGAGACACTGGAACAGGTTGCCCAGAGAAGCTGTGGCTGCCCCATCCCTGGAGGGGTTCAAGGCCAGGCTGGATGGGGCTTTGAGCAACCTGGTCTGGTGGGAGGTGTCCCTGCCCAGGGCAGGGGGGTTGGAACTGGATGATCTTTAAGGTCCCTTCCAACTCTAACCATTCTGTGATTCTATGTCCATCCCAGCTGGTGGAGCACTGACCATGTGCAAGTAAGGTCCCTTCCAACTCTAACCATTCTATGTCCATCACAGCTGGTGGAGCACAGGAGGGATCAGGAGCACTGACCATGTGCAAGCGCCACTTTTTGGTTAAAGTTGTGAGAGGGATGTGCTGGGAGTTAACACTTTCAAGCCTTCTTATTAGACTCGTCAAAGCTGATCAAGACAGGCAGGCAAGCATGCATAACTGTCCCACGGGGGCAAGCTGGACTGGCAGCTCTTTCTGAAGCCCAGACTTAGGTGTGGTGGAAGGAGCTGGTTTCCTGGTGGGCGGGAGCTGCCCAGAGATGCTGTCTGGTGGCAGCAGTGGGGAACCCAGTGGAGATGTAAAGAGGGAGATGTGCAGTGAATCCCTGAACCGCTCCAGCGCCCACTGCTTTATTGGTGCAGTCCTTCCTTAATTCATTCTGATTACTCGATAGCTGACTAAAATTGAGTAAAGCTGTCACTACCAGCGGTGAAGATTAAGATGTGCTGTGCTACTCCTGTTTATTTTCCCTTCAATTTGGAGGATAATGCAGTGCTGAGGCACAACGGCGCTATGCCTACGCTGCAGCCCCCCCTTTTCACTGTGGCTGTCTCTTGGCTCTGCTCAGCCAAGTGGAGAGGAGGAGGAGGAGGAAGGGGTAGGATGGCACAAGGAGCTACCCTGTGAGCATCTTCGTCCCGGGGGACGGGATGTTCAAACGAGCTGCTGTAGGCAATGCACTGCGTGCGATTCATCAAGTGGAAAAATACTGCTTCAGACTTCAGGGTGGAAGGCTACCTTTTGTCGGCTAGAAAAGATGGAGGTGTTATTTAGCATCAAGAACAGTGTGGTGAGTAGGACCCGAGAGGTGATCATCCCCCTGTACTTGGCACTGGTGAGACCCCACCTCAAGTACTGTGTCCAGTTTTGGGCCCCCTACCACAAAAAAGACATTGAGGTGCTGGAGCGGGTCCAGAGAAGGGCAATGAAGCTTGTGAGGGGTCTGGAGAGTAAGTCTTATGAGGAGAGGCTGAGGGAGCTGGAATTGTTCAGGCTGGGGAAGAGGAGACTGAGGGGAGACCTTATCGCTCTGTACAAGTACCCGAAAGGAGGGGGTAGAGAGACGGAGGTCGGTCTCTTCTCCCAAGTTACAGATGATAGGACAAGGGGTAACGGCTTCAAGTTGCGCCAGGGTAGGTTTAGACTGGACATTAGGAAATAATTCTTCACAGAGAGAGTGGTCGGGCATTGGAACAGGCTGCCCAGGGAGGTGGTTGAGTCACCATCCCTGGCTGTGTTTAAGAACCGTTTAGATGTGGTGTTGGGGGATATGGTGTAGGGGAGAACTTTAGAGTAGGGTAGACGGTTGGACTCGATGATCCTGAGGGTCTCTTCCAGCCTAGATGATTCTGTGATTCTGTCTTCTGTAAGAATGATGCAGCACTGGGGGAGTGGGATGTCACTGGGGATGACTGGGAGAGCCAAGGAAGGTCTTAAGGAGTGTGCAAATTTCAAGAGAAAGGGGTTCACCTGAAGGCAAAAAAAAAAAAGTATCTTTATTTTATGAAAGAGGAGGTGTGTAAGGTACTGTGAGCCGGTGCCACCTTGCTCTGATGTCTGCTATCGGTTTAGCCCTCTTGTACTTCATATTACGGTTCTGATTACAAGAAGTTGCTGATCTGTTACTGGATATTTTAACAGCTGAGTAGCAGCTCACACAGTCCCATCACTTGCTTGTAAATACCGCTTGTTAGCGTTGTGGTTTCACCCCAGCCAGCAACTGAGCTGCTTGCTCCCAACGGTGGGATGGGGGAGAGAATCAGCAGGGTGAAAGTGAGAAAACTCGTGGGTTGAGACAAAGACAGTTTAACAGGTAAAGCAAAAGCTGCACATGCAAGCAAAGAAAAACAAGGGATTAATTTGCTGCTTCCCATGGGCAGGGCAGGTGTTCAGCCATCTCCAGGAAAGCAGGGCTCCATCACACCTAAAGGTTATTTGGGAAGACAAATGCCTTTAACTCCAAACATCAACCCCTTCCTTTTTCTGACCCCAGCTTTATTGGCTGAGCGTGATGGCACATGGTGTGGAATATCCCTTTGGTCAGTTGGGGTCAGCTGTCCCGGCTGTGTCCCCTCCCAGCTTCTTGTGCACCCCCAGCCCACTCGCTGGTGGGGTGGTGTGAGGGGCAGAAAGGGCCTTGGATCTGTGTAAGCCCCGCTCAGCCAGAACTAGAGCATCCCCGTGTTATCAGCACTGTTTGCAGCACAAACCCAAAACATAGCCCCACACCAGCTACTGCAAAGAAAATTAACCAGCACCATGAGGAATTTAATGTTGAAATGTAGTTCTTCCACAATCAAACTTTTACGAAGAAAGGGTTCTGTTATTCCAGAAAGGAAAATGCAAAGGATATCTTTCATTTGCCATGGGGTTAGCAGAGACTGAAATCTTTGTGTTTTTAGCACAGTAACAAAATACTGTATTTTGAGTGAGGTGAGCACTGACCTCAACCACTCCCAAAGTATTTTCTGGGCCATGCACATTGTGTGCCCAGTTTCCCCAGTACTGCAGCTCCCCAGACCAGGTGGTACCCATCCATCTTGAATGAAAATGGTGCACATGGCAGGCTGGGTTAGCTCTATCCCACAAGCCCCCTCATTTTTGGGGGGACTGGGCAGCCCCCTGGTGAGAACTAACCTACTATAAAGTTTCTTTATGTGAGGCCTAAGCTGCAACATAGGAAAACCATTTCGCATGGGAAGCTCCACTGGGGAGAGAATGCAAAAAACATGGAAACCACAACTTACGGAGGCACTGTTGGGCCACGTAGAAATACTATTTCACTTTGAAGAGAGCCAAAGCAACATATTTTGATTTGCCTCAACATACGCAACTGAAACATTTTGTTTCAGTCAAAATTAACATGTTGAAAAAATGTCAACTTCGCATTAGAACTTGTGTTTTTAAAGTAATTTTAATCAAACTTACTGAAATTCCCTTTTGTGTAGGAATTAGTTTTTTTTTTCTACTTACTGAAATTCCCTTTTGTGTAGGAATTTGCTTTTTTTTCCTCAGGTGTGACTAATAATTGATGATTAGTTTGAGGTACATAAAAATAGTGATTGTTGTAATGTAGCATCAGTGGCTAATTACAGTTCTATATTTTAAGGGGATGTTATTTTACCATTGTAAATCTGATGTTTTTATGGTATGATTCCCCCTCCCCCCAGCTCTAAAACTAACATGTCCAACAGAAAAAAAATACATTCAGAACCATAACACTTCCTAATTCTACTGAATCCTTAATTGTGATACATCAGCATATTAAAGGGCACAGTACCTTTCAAGTAATTTGTTACTATTGGTGGAAGCAAGCCTGAGCAACACACATAATATTTTTAACTATTCAGCTTCATAAACATCAATTCATGAGATATATACTAAGTGCAATGTGTAGCTACGGACTCCTCTAATTGCTCACAAACAACAGGAATTTATAGTTTGGAGTACAGAGAATGTATATCTATCTTGTAAGGCAAGTGTGTTTTACAAACTCACTTTCAGGGAAATAACTTTTAAATGAGGAGAGATTGTTTCATGTTATCTTCTCATTGAAATCAGTGACCAGCATATGAGCTGACTGTGGATTTCTGGCCTTCTCTAATGTTTTCTTCTGGCTTGACCCAGAATTGTTCCTTTCCGCCTGATGACTTCCTAGACTGTACCTTTTTATTATGTTTTTGTATAACTGCTACTTGAGAAAGTGCACTATTCCTCCATTATAAGGCTTCTGGCACAAGGGGAAGCTGAGCATGATTGCAGCTTTCATATGTGATCATATTATAATAAGGGCTTTGTAATCAGGAGCCCTTTATAGATTGATTTTTTTTTTTTTTTTCAAGATACAGTTAAAAATGTCCTAGTTTCAAAGAAGCTTAAAAAGCGGTGTTAAGGTGATCTGCTAGAATTGTATTTTGGATAATAATAATTTCATAATATCATATTTTGGCTTGTGCCTCTTTGAAAACTATCAAACCACCAGACCTATTGCAGGAATCTGAAAAACCGGGCTGCCTTCTTGTCAGAGACACGTCCCCCTGCAAGCCATCCCACAGCCAGGATCTACAGGCTCTTTTCATTTTAGGGAACCATATAATGGAGGCTGTAGTATCTCAGATGCTGTAGGAGTTACGTGTCCTCTGCTGTGGCAGCCTGTGATTAGGGGGAGCTGGGTTTCCTCCTCAGGCAACCGAGAGACCAGAGGAAAGCAGTGCTCCTCACACGGAGCGATGGAGTTACTTGCTGTGTAGCACGTCCACGACTAAGTAGCCACTGCTGCTGATGCTGCAGTCCCAGGGGCAACCCAAAATGAAACCCCAGCCAGCAATCAATGCGTGAATCGATGTAGCTAATTTTCTTTGACTCCTTTTTTTTTTTTTTTTTTTTTTTTTCTTGTGAGAACGGTCTGTAGAACACTCTTTTCTACTCCTTTGTTGGATTATACGCATTTTTCTTTTTTTTTTTTTTTTTTTCTTTTCTTTTGTGCAATGGAAACAAATAATTGGATGCCACAGACAGCTGCTTGATCCATGGGCTATACTTTCCTCCTAAAAAATAAAGATAACAGTGAATCCCTTACTTGCCTTTTTTTTTTTTTTTTTTTTTTTTTAAACAGTTATTGAGCAGCTCAGCGGGAAGCTCTGAATCCTTCGTGCAGTAGTAGGGAATTTATTCTACTGGAAAATTTACCATTCTTAAGGAGTGGAAGTGTAGCATTAAAAATCACTAAAGCAGCACTGTTTACACAAGACAGTGAGAACAGTTGAATTTTACCCTCTTGCTGATGAGCAAATTCATGCAGAGAAGATAAGGGGCCCTTCTAGGGAGTCTTCAGTGGGGAGCAAAGCTCCATGGGCAAAAACACCTTCCCAGAAATAACAGTGCTTTCTAAAGATATTAATAAGTTCCTAATTCCAGCGAGATTTTCTTGACTTTGTTAGTGATATTTATCATGAAAACCTCGATCCAAAGGTTTACTGGTATTCTAGGCAAGAGAAAATATTGTGAATGCTTCTAAACTGACTCAACATTTGGTTAAGGCCAACCTGTCAGTTTGATAGGTCGTTATCAACTGGTTCTTAAACTGATTTATGGTCTTGGCTCTTCTAGTGCTTCAAGAACTGGAAAACTCAGTAGTTGAAGCTTACTGCTAAAGTTGGCCTACTGAGTTACTGAACTTGGAGGAAAATGGCAATGGGAGAGCATATTGTTTATCTTCTTACTCAAGTAGTTATGAGGGGGGTTTTATAACAAGAAGACAAAATTACAAGTAGGAGTTTTAAATTAGGCATGAAAATGCAGTCAGCCTCAAATAGATTATAAAAAAAATGCAAAATCTAGAGATGATAACCTAAGTGTAGGTTGGACAGATTCTTGCATTTAAAAAATGAACATTTTCAGGCTGATAACGGTCCTTCAAAGTATAATGTCTGAAAAAAAAAAAAAAGGGAGTGGAAAGAAAAGGATGGGTTAAAATAGGCAGATGGGCAGTAAAGCTCGGAGAAAAGGGCTATTTATGTGGCATTTATGTTGGTATATCAGATGAGGTATAGAAGATTCATGAGACAAAGCAGACTCCTTTTATATGATTTTTCCAAATTCAGAAAACACAAATGAACATAGTAATTGTTCCATGCAAGCAGTAGAGAACAGATGTCAGGCAACTGTTCCAGCTGAGGAACCCAACAGTGCTGTTTCCAGACCAAGAAGGAAATGAGAACATAAGTCTGAGGCATTACGGGAAAGTTATATCTGGTAGTTAATTCTTTCAAATAGTGCTCAAAGGCTGAGTTTTGCATAGGACAATATCCCAGGCATGAGAATTTCCAATCTATTTTGATTTAAGCAGCAGTGAGTTAGTCTGTTGTGGAGGTTTTGAAAATCTTCTGTCTGTCAGAAGAAGGTATGTCTCATGATCATTGTACTCATATAGGATGTGGATAATTATAAGTGCAAATGGGAGTATTCTGTGTCGTGGGTGAGCGTCCTTCCAACAGGCAGTTGCCAGCTCTGTGGTGTGCCTCTCCCCTTCTTGAATTTCATGTAATTTCTGTTCTAGACCTCAGCAATGCTGCCAGTAAGAGTTTCACCAAAACCACTATGTTACTGCAAAAAAAAGTCAGATTTGACTCGCCATACTTTTTGAAGAAAAAGGTGGTTAGAAAATTCCCAATCCAGGTCTCATTTCAAAGGTTGTTCTTTCTGTGGAGGAAAAGCTTTTTAGAAGAAGGATTAATTTTTTGTTTTACCTATGTCCTCTGAATGTGCATTTCCAGAGACAGATCCCTTCAAATGAGAAGGCTTATTCTGATAATATAAGATAAATCTAAGCTTTATCTTAGATTTTTTGGGGGGGCTGCCTTGTTTCAGAAATGTGTGGCAATTGCTGGTAGCGATACACTGAAATTCAGACTTTGGCATAGCTGGAATTTGAAGACTTAAGCATGTACCTGAAATTGAGAAGTAGGAGGGCTTGAGGACAAGTCTCAAATACTCCTCTATATGCAGAGAAGGCAAAGTAGTAAGCAACCCCATGCCCTGTCCTATCTCATACCCTAACACACTCTTCGTATCCAGCATCAGGTAAAGAGGATGCTTGCAGATGAGTCACAAATATTGTGGTCGCTGTGGGTAAATTCTCATATGAGAGTTGTGAGCAGGGTTTCAGGCCACAAGCAATGCTGCCAGGTCATGCAGGCTTAGCTGTGTCAAACAGAAGGTGTGTGTTGCAAGACTTGGGCATGTGAAGGAAATAGAGAGGACAGGAGAGTGTCTTTGATGGTTCTCCAGCTTTCTCCTCTTTCTTGCTAGCTTTTTGTCAAACTTACTTGAGCCAAGTGCTCTTAATTTAAAAGCTGATTTCTTGCAATCATTTTGACTTGCTAGGAATGAGGTCGAGCTTAAACCTACAGACCTCTAAAAAGTAATTGCTGTTATGAAACACCTTTTATTCTGGCAGAAAGCCCTCAAACTGATGATGAAAACCTGAGAGTGTTGACTGTATGAACAAACATCCTACTTTAGACAAAGCCTTGGTATGCAAGCACTCGCTGTCACTCAGCTCTGTAATGATTGTGAACTACTGAGTTGACTGTATGAACAAACATCCTACTTTAGAGAAAGCCTTGGTATGCAAGCACTCACTGTCACTCAGCCCTGTAATGATTGTGAACTACTGAGAAGAAAGGTGGGCAAAAAAGCCCTAAAGACAGCAGTAAGGATTGTTCTGTTCAGCCATCACAGGTAGAAACCTAACTTATCTTCCCACAGTTGGGAATACAGCATCAGGTAGCTGGCGGAGCAAAGGAAGTGGATCTCCACATAGTACTTACATGGAAAACCCACCATGACTTTTAGCAGATCTTGAAGTTTTATTTAAAAAAAAAAAAACAAAACTCCAAAACAACACCCCACCCTACCCGCAAAACCCCCCAAACAAACAACACATGGATTTAGTATGTCTACAGCATCAGGTAGCTGGCGGAGCAAAGGAAGTGGATCTCCACATAGTACTTACATGGAAAACCCACCATGACTTTTAGCAGATCTTGAAGTTTTATTTAAAAAAAAAACCAAACCCAAACATCACCCCACCCTACTCGCAAACTCCCCAAACAAACAACACATGGATTTAGTACATTGTAATTTAGCACGTCTAGAGAACAGCCCTAACACCTTCCCAAATTCAAAGTACCAAGCTGTGCATTATGAGGAGTGCTTGGTGCATGGACGCTGGCACAGGTGCAGTCTCGGATATGAAGGTGCTAGTTATATTTTAGGAATAGTCTGAGGAGAAATGGAAACCTCTGTGGTTGCGATCAACATAGGTCTATCAGGGGATGTTGAAGGTCAGACCAAAAAAACACAATGTTTTAGCCACATTTCCTCTTTCTGCTCCACCCTCAGCCACGAACCTTAGGAGTGGTGTCTCAGTTTAGCAGCCAGTGAACAGGGGTTGATGAGTTTATTTTTTTTAGAATTGTCATGTGCAGAACGGATATATAAACCTTGGTGGATCTCCACATAGTACTTACATGGAAAACCCACCATGACTTTTAGCAGATCTTGAAGTTTTATTTAAAAAAAAAACCAAACCCAAACATCACCCCACCCTACTCGCAAACTCCCCAAACAAACAACACATGGATTTAGTACATTGTAATTTAGCACGTCTAGAGAACAGCCCTAACACCTTCCCAAATTCAAAGTACCAAGCTGTGCATTATGAGGAGTGCTTGGTGCATGGACGCTGGCACAGGTGCAGTCTCGGATATGAAGGCGCTAGTTATATTTTAGGAATAGCCTGAGGAGAAATGGAAACCTCTGTGGTTGCGATCAACATAGGTCTATCAGGGGATGTTGAAGGTCAGACCAAAAAAACACAATGTTTTAGCCACATTTCCTCTTTCTGCTCCACCCTCAGCCACGAACCTTAGGAGTGGTGTCTCAGTTTAGCAGCCAGTGAACAGGGGTTGATGAGTTTATTTTTTTTAGAATTGTCATGTGCAGAACGGATATATAAACCTTGGTGAATATTAAAGGATATCGTGAATAATTTTAATTGCTTTGAATTATGAACTGTATCTGTCACCAGGGGACACAACCAGTTGTTTAAACTTAATTTTTACAAGGAGGCAAAAGTACAGACTGGAAGGGGAGGGGAATAGATTAAAGAATATTTAGATAAGATGGATGTACTCCAGTCAGCAGAGCCTGATGGAATTCACCCCAGAGTACTTAAGGCGCTGTCTGAAGCAATCGCTGAGCCATTAGTGATTATCTTTAAGAACTCACA
The DNA here is from genome assembly GCF_001431845.1 of Calidris pugnax. Classification (NCBI taxonomy): domain Eukaryota; kingdom Metazoa; phylum Chordata; class Aves; order Charadriiformes; family Scolopacidae; genus Calidris; species Calidris pugnax. The sequence continues at coordinate 2,310,245 of NW_015090771.1, read as the reverse complement.
GAGGAGAGAGGAGGTCCTTGAAGACAAGAGAAGGGCAAACACAGTGTATTATATTTTAAAGAGGGGGGAAAAGGAGGACCCAGGGAATTACAGACCTGTCAGTCTAACTTAGGTCCTTAAAAGATTCAGGAACAAATCATTAAACAATCAATTTGCAAGTAGCCAGATGATACAGTGATGAAAAAAAAAAAAAAAGGAAAGCCTAGGCTTGTCAAGAACAGTTGATGTCAAATCAATCTAATTTCCTTCTTTGTCACAGTAACTTGTCTAGTGAATAAAGAGAAAGCAGCAAATGCAATAGTGCTTGATTTTTAGTAACGCTTTTTGACATATATGACAGGCTAAGGAATATGGTATAGATATAATTACAATGGGGTAGGTGCATAGCCTGTTGAAAAATAGCTCTGCAGCAACAGCTAGTGCTGGATCACTGTCAGGGAGGATATTTCAAGTAGGTCATTCAGCAGTTTGTCTTATACCCAGTTTTATTAAATATTTTTTATTAGCAATTGAAAAAACAGCAAACAAATGCAACACGTGGATGACGCAATTAGGAGATGCTGCAAGTCCTAGGAGGCCAGAATTAGAAACGATCTTCACAGCTTGGAGAAATGACTCCCAAATATTCACATGAAATTCCATCAGGAACAGTCTAAAGTGCTGTGCCCGGGAAGGAGAGTAGCAGAGACTTTGTATGGGAGCAAAAATAATCAGGCAGCAGCATGTTTGTAAAGGACTTGAGGGTCTGCATCCAGTTGTGAGTGCCACCTTTTCCTGCAGATGCAGAGAAAGTGAAGAAAATCCAGGGAAAGCAGTCAGAATGTAGGGTGTTAGGGGGATGCTGAGGGAATTGGTTTTTTTCCCTTTGGGGAAGAGAAGGCTGAGAGCAGAACAGGGGAGCAGACGCCTGGTGTAGAGGTGGTGGCTGCGAACGAGACAGTGAGCAATTGTTCTTTTTTTCACGGAGAGGATAACAAGCAGAAATTATCTTGATTTACCACTTAATGTCAGGGTGAGAAGAGCTGGCGCAGTCATGCAAGGATGCTCCTTGCTGGGGTTTTTTTCTTTTTCTTTAAGACAAGTCAGACGGTGCCTGTTGGGAGCCCCTGGCTCCGTGTCAGCGAGGGGAACTCATGCCATGAGGTTTCCTACAGCCACACATTTCTACTCAGGAAAAAGAAAGTGCAAAAATGTTCTTATCACTCGAGTCTCCATCTTAACGCTGCTTTTACTATATGCCAAAAATTGTTTGATTTGATGGCCTTGCATTGCTTACTACAAAAACATCAACATTTATTCTCCATTACCATCCTCTGTATTGAAGACACTGCAGTATTTTAGTTCATAATAAGCCAGCTGGTCCATTACACATACTCTCTTTATGAACATCAATTACTGCCTGCTTTAGACTATCCTTCTTTCTCCATGGCAGCATCACTCCAAACCTTATTTCGTGGAAGATAAGAGACGTAACAGGCTTATATAAATATTAATTGGGAATGTTGTGAAAAGACATTATCTGAGAATCTGTCCCTTGGAGAGAGCAGCAGAGCAGACTCTTGCATTAAAAACATCTTAATGCAGCTCTCCAGCAGAACACAGACACCCCTAAATTCTCTGAATAAATCAGATCCAGACACAGATGAAAACCCAAGGCTTTTCTGCTGTGTGCTGCTGGTGAGGGTGCAGCTCCTGGTTTCAGTTGCTGGGGTTCTGCTGACCCCCGAGTGAGTCTGAGGGGTCTGCGGGACTTTGAGCCAAAACCACTCCTGCAGAGGCAGCCAGGGGAGCGTGGGGACAGCCCCATCTTTGCCACAGCCACCCCACACAGGGCTCCATGGTGCCTACACGGCCTATCATAGAATGGTCCGGGCTGGAAGGGACCTCCAAAGGTCATCTAGTCCGACCTCCCCGCAGTCAGCAGGGACACCCCCAACTAGACCAGGTTGCCCAGGGCTTCGTTGAGCCTCACCTTGAGTATCTCCAGGGAAGCGGCCTCAACCACCTCCCTGGGCAACCTGTTCCAGTGCTCCACCACCCTCATAGTAAAGAACTTTCTCCTAATCTCCAATCTAAATCTGCTCCCCTCCAGCTTAAAGCCATTGCCCCTCGTCCTGTCACTACAGGACTTTGTAAACAGTACCCCTCAGGTACTGGAAGGCTGCTATTAGGTCTCTCCAGAGCCTCCTTTTCTCCAGGCTGAACAACCCCAGCTCCCTCAGCTTGTCCTTGTAGCAGAGGTGCTCCAACCCCCTGATCATCCTTGTGGCTCTCCTCTGGACCCACTCCCCCAGGTCTATATCTTTCCTATATTGAGGGCTCCAGACCTGCACAACAATAGTCCAGGTGAGGTCTCACCAGAGCATAGTCAAGCAGAAGAATCCCCTCTCTGGACCTGCTGGCAACGCATCTTTTGATGCAGCCCAGGATGTGATTGGCCTTCTGGGCTGCAACTGCACACTGCCTGCTCGTGTCCAGCTTCCATCCAATCCATCTCCCCCGAATTAATGGGGGCTTCTGGCCCCAAACCCTACAACCCAGCCGTGTTTGCACCGGCTCTCTTCCCCCGCTGCCTGCTTGGGGCCATGTGGCTCAACACACAAGTGGGTGACTATTTCTCCTGATGCTGCCACCTATTGCCACCCAGCTGGTCCCTTTTTTTAAATGATACATGGGCTACCCCGTGGTGGCGAGAAGTCATTGATTATAGGGTATGGTAGTGATAACCCCACAGTTAACGTCTGCTGGTTTGTTAGAGCAGCGAACACCCTCCGCTTTGCTTTCAGCTATTAATTAACCAACCAGTCATTAACTGCTGCTAACAATTGATTTACGGGGAATTATTGCTTAAATAGCGGGAGGTATTTAAGAGGAAAATAAATTAAAACAAAGAACTGCTGGATCCTTGGGCACAAAAAGGACTCCTTGTAATATAGAGCATGGCTGCTACAGCACTGTAATTACAGAGTGATAAACAGTCATTGGGAAGTACGTTCCTTTCCAGAGACAATGACATTATGTCTCCTGGAAAGAGCCCCTTTGTCTGCACTAATTGAATGATCTGAAATGAATGATGTTATCAGAAACCTAAGCGAGGCAACTAATGTTATATTTATGGGTTATCAAAAATGTTTAATCACAGCTGTGGTCTCTCTAAGATGTGTCATGGACGCTGCAGCATCCAAAAATATGATTGAGGGCCGGCGCGTCACATTATCTTAATTATAAAGGAGAATTACAAGTTATTCCATTGGTTCTGCCTCCCTCCACGCTGGCAGAACAAATGAGACCTATTAACCTAAGTGCAAGCGAACACCGCCTCCTAATGACATTTTTTCCTCTCCTCGGACAGAGAGTGAGCGAGTGGTTGCATAATTTTTTCCCTAGGAAATAGGGACACAAATCAATTTACGGCGCTTGCGACGCATGAAACCCTACTCACAACTCCTCCCGTTAGATCTGCCTGGGTTTGTGCCACCAAGGTCAAAATTTGGGTTGTCTAAGCAGGTGTTGCTGAGCAGGTCAAGGTGCATTTGCCCTTTCCTGGCCAAGTCGAGCCGTGTTTCACTGCCCTCTCCTGGAGTGAGAGGCTGCCTGCTCAGCACCTTTCTAGGCCCTTTGGGTACCCCGGGACTAGCAAAAATGTATTTAATATGGCAGCACAGGGAGAGGAGAGCAGCTTTTTCAGACCTGAGGCTGTGATTTCTCTTACTATGAGGCTCTGCATGAGACAGACAGAGGAGAGATGGGATGGCATTGCTGAAAAAATAGATCTTCTACTTCAGCTTTTGAGATCGTTTGCTTTCATGGATATATGCCAATTGCCCCCTCCTCACCTGCATTTTTAGCAGCAGGGTTCTGTAAAAAGGCTGGCAAAAATGTGACCAAGCCCAGGAGGCAAGCCGTGCCCCTGGAGAGGCTCAGGAATAACTGGCTTGAAGGGTTTTGCTTGAGGGTGGTAAGGATACTGAAGTAGACAGTAGCAGAGGACAACATCTGATTTGCTACGGGAAGAAACAGCACATCTTTGGTCACTTTGAGAAAGAAAATTGGCAGAGTCCTGTTCTTCTGCCTCCTGCCAGCAGCTGTGTCTTAACCTGCAGCCTGGCCTCTCTCTCTTTCATTTGCTCGGATGAATTGGTGTAAACTGTATACCTGAGCTGTGCTATGCAATGGAAAAACCCCAGTTTCAAACCTTCAATCAAAATCTCAGGTTTTGTGTCCAAGGTTCATAAATGCTGCCAGAGTTTCCTGTCTTGCAATAAATTCAGATATTTCTGAATAAAACTTTAAGCTCTCAAGTTTTCTCTTGTTCAGCTTCAGCTGGTTTGATGAGCGTGGATCTAGTTCAGGTTTAGGTCTCTTATGGATATTCTGGAAAGGAAAATCCATCGTAACCCCTTGCCTTTGACAGCTCACCTGTCCTTTCATTCATTTATAGCTACAAGAATATTTAACTTTCTGATTATCTGTAACATAAACAGCTGTTTATAGAAATCTGTAGAAAACAACAAAAGCTGAGCAAGAAGTGAGGCTTGGGATATTTTGTGTTTCTTCATCCTACCATTCCTTCAGGGCTGGATCTCAGTACGTTTCAGTACCAGGAGGTGGCACTGGTAATCGCAGAGATCTGCAGCAGACCTGAGGGGAAAACCGGTTGGTAAAACCTCTTTGTTGGTAGGAAGTCTGACTACAGCTGTGTGAGTCCTTGCAAAGGTCCGCATGTCTGGTTTGGCTTTATTTAGCAGCCTGCAGAAGAATGGGAGACTGCCTCTCTCTAGCCAAAGGTCTCAATTCAGTCCCAAAAAAGCAGTGGGAGAGTTTTATGGGTTACTATAGTCTGTGAGAAGGTGAGCTGCTGCTGGCAAGGAGAGCATCAGTAGCATGGTTCCCTAATGCATTTATAGGATTTCAGGACACCATCAAACTGTTATAAACAGACATACTTAATCCTTCCAAAATACACCTGAGAAAGTTCTGGCGCTCGTGGGGGAGGCAGAAGTAATACCAGAATATAAACAGACATACTTAATCCTTCCAAAATGCACCTGAGAAAGTTCTGGTGCTTGTGGGGGAGGCAGAAGTAAGTAATACCAGAATGATTTTTTTTTATTTTTTATTTTTTTTTTTTTTTGACTAAAAATCCTTTTGTGATGGCCATAGAGCTGGAGCAAAGAAACAGCCTAAAAGTCTTGGGGCACTGCAGTACTTGACTCCTAGGTCCCAGGAAGAGAAACACAGATGCTTGGGACAGGGAAGGTGCTTTGCATCTGAGGGTGCATCAGTAGCCATAAGAGTAGGGACTTGTCTGTTTCTCCAACTTTGGTCCATGCACTGATGGCACTCTGTAAGACATCAGGAGACAATCCTGTCTAAGAACTGTAAAATTGTTTTTAAACACTTGTGCGTACGAGCAAGAAAAGCAGCAAAGCTGGAGAATAAAAATAATAAGTGAGCAATCAAATGTCAGCCTGCCTGAGTTTTGGTTCTGATGCAAAATACTACAGTAAGACTGCACAGGGTTAGTCCCTGGGAAAAACAACTGTTTGGGTTTTTTGTTTGAAAGATCTGGAATCACTCTTGTTTCCAGGGTGCCCTCTCAGAGCTGCTAGGAGGGATAGCAGCTGCCCACCTCTCTTGAGGACAGCGCCTTTTGTCCCCTGTGGTCCTTCAGAGAGCAGAATCTTGTCTTGGAAAATGTGAAGGGTGCTTGTGGTAACTCTTGCTTGAAGGCATTTTGGAGAGACTGGGAGTGTGTCGTTCAAATCTCCCACTGGCCTAGGAAATTTTAAAGCCACGTTTTTGGTCTCCAGAGAGAGTTTTGTAATTGCCAAGCCATAAGAGCATGAGAAAGAGATGTCTTCCTTGCAGCTCCTTCTGGAGCTTCATGATTTCGTTTCCTAAGCCTGATGGAGGCATCAGCGCGAGGTGCTGAAATACAGCAGCTGGGCACGTGCTCAGATGTGGGCTTTTCCTGCACACAAGCTGCTTCCATTGCGTGGCTTAGCTCAGGCAGAGTTAGCTGGGAATCTCACAGCCCTATTTGGGCTTACCCTGGCATGCCTGAGGGGTAAGATGTAGCAGGAAAACTAAATAAATTGTGGTCTATTGGAGGACTCGGTATTTTTAGACAGCTGACGTGACCAGCTTTGGTGGGATATAAAACCCAGTCCCTCTCATTAGGCAAAGGCTATCCAGCTTGAGGTGCAAGCTGCCTGAGGCTGGGGAGTAAGGAGACCCTCAGTTTTCCTGTTTTAGCTCTGTGTGTGAGTATGAAGGAGACGATAAAACTAATAAAGCAATGATTGATTTAGTTTGTCTGGTGGCGGTTGTCTCTGATTGTATCACCAGCTCCTCTCAAAACAGTTACCATAGTAATGAAAAATATCTGCAAGGATTTAGAGATTTTTAGGGACAACAAATGCACAGTTTAGTCCGAGGAGTATCCAAGAGAGCTGTGATTAGGAGGAGGCCATACTGGAGTACTTCTCTGGATGGTATCTCTCCATGCACATCAGGATTTAACCACAGGCCCTAATCATTTGCACACCTGATCTTTGCTCTTCCAGCCCCAGCTCCCAAGATCAGCAGGGATTGCCTATTGAACAAATTTGCTTTCTTTTTTAACTAGGCTTTGACAAACTCAAAAGAAAATGCCTTACCTAAACACTCATCGTAGCTGGCTTTTTATGCAGTAGGAACTGACCTGCCATTTATTTAATGTCATCTTTTTTCTCACATTTAATCAATATGAATTGATCTCTGTTGTTCTTAGTTCAACTTAATGAAGTATTGCCTGTTTGAAACAATCCTATGGCTGATGAGGTAGATATGGCAATCACTTTGTTGTATTTCTCTGTTGTTATCTAATCAGTGCAGTTTTTTTCTAATTTCAACTTTATTTTGGAATTACAAATTCAAGGGACTCGATACAGGGAGAATGCTTACATTGCTATGATGTTAAAGAAAAATATCAGAAAAGCTGCTAAAATACATGTCAGAGCATTAGTTGGCAGCATTTGAAGTAAGCTTATTTTATGTTCCCTCCAGTCAAATGAGGTTTTTTGGTGACTGTTGGAGAATTTGTGTCAAGCTACAATAAAAAGAGACTCTGAATAGAGCCTATCAGCAATTTTAAGCCTCTGATTAGTTTGTGGGTTCCAGGTACTTGAATGAGCTTTGTGTGAGGTGTTGCCTGAAGTCACAGATAAATCAAGGACTGGTCACTATATTATCCCTTCTCCTTTTTTGTTATTCAAAATGCAAAAAGCATTTATTTTCCCTCCAAGTTTTTCTTAGAGGCTTGATGTGTCACTAAATCCCCGTTTAAAAGTCCAAATAAATGTTTCAAGGGTCGAATGGCCGCAGTAAAGACCCGGCACAGGAAAGGTCTGCGGCGAGGGCTGTGAGCAGCTCTGGAAACGCCAGCAGAGATTTTCCTCACTCCGAGCTATGTGAAATATTTGAGCAGAGGAGAGAGGAGAAGGCTGACATTTGGATTAAGAGTTGTTGAGCACTAAGTGTTTTTGAGACTGAAGATCTGGCAGCGAATAAGGTGAACCAAAGTGTAGCTTATCTGTTTGGCTGGATTTCCAGGGCTAACAAGTCCCTCGTCCAGGAAGCAGACTGATTGCTGAGGGAGGAGCGGGGCTGGAAAAATATTTTTTTTTACTGAGGATGCTTTCACAGGTGCTCTTCCCTTTTGCTGATTATTCCCAAACAGCATTTTTCCTTCATCCGCGTGCATGGCTCGCTCACATCTGGGTGCCAGCAATTTGCTCTTGAAAGGTGACTTTTTGATGAAAAAAAGGACTTCACGATAGCCTTGAGATTGGTCTATAGCTGTCTGGACTTCTTACCCAGCACCTCTCACCAAAAGTTAATTCTGTTTCACCCTGGAGGATTTTGTTCAAGTTGATTTTATCCAATGGAACAGCCAAGGTATTGACAAATAGGAAAGAATAACAACAAAACACCAATTGAAAGAGCAAATCTTTCCCTCAGCTGGTTTTATTTGAAACATCTGAAATTATTTCTGAGTAAATGTAACTCCTTGATGAAGAAAACATTTCTTAAAGAAAAAAAAAAGCACCATGGGGTGCGAGAAGGAGCTTGAATCTTGAATCCATGCTGGAAGAAAGGCACAGATGAAAAATATTGACCTCTGTAAATTGTCTATAGAAAAGTCTTCTGTCATTTCCTGGGGACAGAATGAAAGACAGAGAAATTCAGTTAATGATGGTTGAATAGACTCCAAAATATTTGCAGGATTTTTTTTCAGCCATCTTGTGGTGTTTGGTTAAAATTCTATGATGCTTAACTTCTGTATGCAGAAAATACCACTCTTGGGAATGATAATCTGATTTCTATGGCTTATTTCCACGAGGGCTGGGCAGTTTCGTTGTAAGACCAATCCTGCCACACTAGGTCAGTTTGATATTTCAGCTTAAATGCCTCCAGGACCAGTGAAGGAACGAGGAGGAACACCCCCCACGCCTTGCTCTTTAGCCAAAACCTGCTTGCATATAGAAGAATGATTCCTTGGAGAATTAACACTTGCTGTTAAATCCATAGAGGTGAGGGAGACCTTTTAAGTACAATGTTCACGTTTTTGTGTGCATTCTTTTCCCAAGATTAAGATCGTTTGACCTTGAGTGCAGGAAGTTCCTCCTGTCACCTAACGAGCAAGCTTGAAGTACACATAAATTCAAACATGCCCCCGAAATTTTAAAAAAACAATTAAAATATGCAAGCAATGGGATACTGATTCAGGAGAGGACTCAGTTACCTGCACTGGTTCTTGCCTGAAATGGCTTTTCTCTGCTATGAGGCACTAGCCTGGGTTTTTGGATGGCCCCAGAGAAACTTAAAAGGCGTTGTTTTGAAGTGGTGCTGGCTTTTCCTACAGTTCATCGCAGATCTTGTTAGGAAATGAAGGAAAGGAAACTGGGCAACCGCATTGCTCAGGCACGAGGAAATGCACAATGAGCGTGATGAAGCCAGCAGCTGCAGGACAATGGGAACAGGCTGGGGCTATTTTTGTTAGATGTGAACAATCAATTGAACGTGTGAGACCTTATCACGTTCCCTCCCTGCCTTCTCCCCCCCCCTCTTTTCTTCAGCACTGGAAATTTTCCCAAAGAGAAACAGCTTTCCTTTTCTCTTAGCAAAGTTGATTACCATAATAATTTTCTCTTTCATCTCAGAGCAGGTTTCTTTTGGAAGTCTTTGATGGCTTCCTCTGAGCGCGGTTATTGTCTTGCTGTGACTGACTGACTTGCAGCTGGATCATACCCGGCATCGTGCAACCTGGAGCAGTGTTTGCTGGTGTTTTCGAGCGGGCAAGGGTCCCCTCACCTCTCACTTGCCTCCACAGGCCGGAAATATTTCTCCCAGAGTCACCCTCAGGGCAGAAATCTGAATTTGAACCGGGCATAGCTTTCACAGACGGAAAATAAACAGCAAGTGTTTGCATCAGATGTAATGAGAAAAATACATAATTAAGATGGTAATCAGCGCTCCAATAGCTGAATTCCCCCCTTATCTTTATGAGTCTCTTCTCAGAACAGTCCTTTTAAATGTCACAGCGATATTAGCTCCAACTTGGAGAAAAATGGAGGGACATAAACACATGAATTATGATGTTAAGTGAGAAGGAAAGAAAAAGCATATTTTGCTCTCTCTAAACAGAACTACATTCTTCCTTTATATTCAGATATAAATGTATAACCCCCCTGTTATAGCTATGTCTGATTTGTATTGTTTCAATGTTCCATGTGCCAATAGCAGCCATACTACACTAGATTCTCATACTTCATAAATATGAAAGGAATATTAATTTGTAAATGAGCTTTTTTAACATCTTGTGATATTTCAAGCTTGCACTGAAGCAGCACTTCAGGTTTGCTATTAATATTTTCTATCTTCAGTTCTTCAACATGTAAGTCTTTCTCCCTTTATTAAGCAGCCTATTAGTCACATAAGATCGATACTTTCTGCACTTCTACCTATTATCTTAATGTCACTGAGATCTGGCTAGAACTTCATAGCACAATTCTTGCTACTACTTTAATTTCATTGTAATGATATGTTTACATTGGTAACAGTTCAATCAAAATTGGATGTGTTTATAACACTTACTGCAGTTTAGATTAACAGCTTACTTCTGCTTTACTACAAGGAAACCACTAAATTGACTGTAATTCCTAATCAATACAGCTATAATTCTTAGAATTTAAATAGGTTTTTAAGTGGTCTTGCCTGTGCTGCTAAAGGTGACATGGCTATCCTGTAATTTGTCATCCAGCTACTGCAGAATCCATTTCCAAACAGTCGATTGCTTCATTCTACTTACCAAAGTAGAAAGTTACCAAAACCAGAAAGGCTTAATTACAGGCTCTTTTTCCCATTTCCCGCTGCCTCTCCTGCACATGGGCTTGGTTTAATGAGCAGTGACATTGCATCATGAAAGCAAATCTCGAAAGATCTAATGGCTGAATCCATCATCACAACACATCCATGCCTACTGCAGAGGAGGAGATGCTGGTGGGTACATCTCGCAGACGAGTCCTTTAACTCCTGGCCCCCAGGAGTCACTAACTTTCTCTTATCATCCCATTTGGGTGAGTACAGCTACTCCACTCCACTGCCCAAATACGCTTCTCTGTTCCAGTTTGTCTCTAGCAGTTCGCCGTCGTTTTTCTTAAAATCAAACACAATTTCACTGGAAACAGTTTTCTCAGAGGGGCAACGTTGATGCTCTGGCCTCACTGGCCAGTTTGTCTCTAGCAGTTCGCCGTCGTTTTTCTTAAAATCAAACACAATTTCACTGGAAACAGTTTTCTCAGAGGGGCAAAGTTGATGCTCTGGCCTCACCGGTCATATCTGAGAAGCTTTAACCAGTACTTGTGATCAGACTTCAAAGTTCAGGAATTTATCCTCCATTTCAGGCTGGCACAATTTGCAAGCAAAGTTCAGGAATTTATCCTCCATTTCAGGCTCGTCTGCAACACAATGGCACAATTTGCAAGCCTTGCAGTGAGATGGTCTGTATCTTGAATAACTATTTTTGTCAGTGTTTTGGCTATATATCAGCTGAAGATCCAAGTGTGTTTCAGGCACCCTCTGCTCCTGTATCAGAAAGCACCAGTCCCCACACCACACCTCCCACATTCCCCTCTTGTGGGAAGGAAACCCAGCTGCAGGGGACCAGGACGTTTTTTTGGACAGGTCACTCTTCCAAACAACCAGGCACTTTTCTGGGCTTACCTTTGGACTCAGCCACTGCTCAGCTCAAATGCCCCCCAAAAGAGACTTGATCAACTTCTCTCCCTCTCAGTAGCCCACCTGAGAGGGAATTTGGCCTTGCATGCTTGAGCAGAACTTCAGACATACTGATGCCTTGATCAGATGTAACGTGGCATCCTGATGTAGACTGGCACTTTTTAGGCTAGGCAGAAGCTCTCACTGAAAACAGATGTCTAAATGCCCATTGACTTATTTCTGTGGTTGCTTGGCTCTGTAGCAATAGCAGCTTTAAAGGAGGTGGTGGGTCAGACCCTGCCCGAGGTATTTTCTTTTTGGATGAAGCTCCAGTGGACCAAAGACTGGGGGAAAAGAGTTTCCAGGCAGGTAACCCACATCTAAGTGTTACAACCCTATGCTTATTATTTGCTTGCTTTTTTTATCCCATAATTGACTTTTTCTGAAAGGAATAAAACGAGATTCCAGAAAGCCTTTTAACAGCCTACGTACTTCCATAACTTGGTTTCCCAGGTTTCCTAACAAAAAAGGAGCTTCAAAACCTCTTCCCTGAAACAGCTGGAACTAAGCTTATTTCTTGGCCCTGTGACCCTTCCCTGGAAAGACTGTTGCCCTCTGACTTTGGCTCTGAATTGCACAGTGAAATGCCTAGAAACTGGAGCCCTGTTTTGTCGGTGCTTCTGGGTATTTAAGAGCTCTTTCATCAAGGAGAGATGACAGCTTTCTTTTCAAATCAACTCACTTAGGAAAAAAAAAAAGAAAGAAAGAGGAGGAAGGGGAAGGGAAAGCTCTCAGCTCACACAACACAAAGCTCATTTTTCATGTCGTTGGAGACAGACAATATTTTTAATCCATTTCTCCCAAGTGAGTCTGAGTTCAGTAAACCTGGGATCCCTTTCCACTGTCTCAGAGGTAGCAAATCGAAAGCAGGCTGCCAGCAAATCCTGAGTATGCTGGGCTCCCCATCATATTGGAGTAGGTGAGGCTGATGGGGCCCCAACCACCTAACTTTAACTCACACCGAACCTGCTTTGGGAGCTCCAGCACCAGCAGGCACTCACCTCTCCCTGCTGCTCACTGCTTTCTTAGGCACTGACTCTGTGGGTGTAAACGGTGCCCAGGCTGGGCTGATCAGATCCTGTCCCATCTTCTAACCAGCTTTTCTGTATCTAATGATGGAAAAAAATTCTTTCCTATTTCCAGTCCCTGTGCCTGAGACCGTAAATGTGAGCCCTTTTCCCAGAGAAGAAGCTTGACAGGTTAGCAATGGCAGGTTGTTAATACTTGTGATGACTTCAAGTATAATATCAGATTTGTTGCCTGGCTTGAGGTTTGTCTAGACGGGTTGTTTTATTAGATAGCAGATGGTTTGGAAATTGTTTGCTGTGACAGGGCTGAGTGGAATTTGAATTCTCTGTTCCCAGACCAAAAAGGGGTGGGGTAGGGAAAGAGGAGAGCAAAACTCCCACGTTTCCCATTCAGATTGAAAAATGCATATATGTGTGTATATATATTATTGAGGGAAATGAGCTTCACTGCACTGATCACGGGTCCTGAAGCAACTCTGATCAGTCGCAAGATTAATTTCCTTACTACACCCTCAGTGCCAATATTGGGAAAGCAAATTTACGATCTTTGAGTGTTTAATTTTTTTCAATTTTGCACAAGATAAATGAGCAACAACAGGGCGTATTGGCTGGACCAAAAAAAAAAAAAAAAAGCATTGATTCAGATTATGGTATCAGGTAATTGGATCTACTCTGTTTATTGAAACTTATGTGGGCAGAAGTTGAGGCTGCCTCCTTTGCAGAGAGGTCTGAGAGTCTTCCTGGCAATGATTTTGGATTTCTCTTTCATTCTAGGCCAATCTTCATGCACTCAAATGAATTTGTTTGCAGGGGAGGCAGCAGCTCCCCCCCCTCAGAGATAGCACAAGGCTCTGCAGATGGGCACTGTATGTCAATATGGACTTAAGTGTGAAGTTTTAAACAATTTCCCCTCTGTCTTTCCTGACATAAAGGTCCCCCAGGGAGGAACTGGTTGCTGAACTGAAAAACTGTAAATGTCGTGAAGCAATGCCTGTTCTCTGAAGAGATGCGAAGCTTTTGTTTCTGGCTGCACAGGAATGAAAAGCCATGTTTCTGAGCAGAAGCTGGGCCATCTGCGCTTTGAAGTATTTCAGATTTCATCCCCGGAGCCAGAGTATGTGCTGATAGGGAAAAATCAATGACGGGTTAAAATTGACAGCCCCCAGCCTCGGTTAGTAGAACTGGGATAGCGTACAACCACATTTTGGGCTTATGATTCAAGGCTGAATGGTGCTTCTGGCTTTCTAAGTCCTCTGATAGCGTGTCTGTGGGGAAAAATAGCTGTTTCAGTGGCAGGGAACTGAGGGGTTGAAGGCTGGGTGCCGTAGTCTAGGGCAGCCAGCTAAGCTCACAGACTTGCTCGGCAGGGCTTGGGGTAGGAAATCCCTCATACTGCATCCCTCGCCACCTAGAGCAAGGGGAGAAGCAGCAGCTCTGACCATGACTCTCTCTTTCTCGGGGGATGGCATAATTGCACACCAGCCTGTATTTATATCTGTGTGGGCAATCACATTTTTAAAGAGGATTATGCGCCGCTTTGGCTGTTTCTAACCTCGTTTAATCACAGCATCTGCCGAAATGTAACTGTAAAATGTCAGGGAACTCTCAAAGGTCACATCTGGCTCAGGTAGGCAAAAACTATCGGAGTTTTTGTGTCATCTTTTTATACTAGACCTCTACCAACAAACCTCTGACACTTTTGCGGGTTGCACCCATCAGGAGGAAGAGGCACCTAACTGCAGGCTTGTACTTCTCTATTTGTGCATTTTGGATTGCTCTGTCATCTCAAGATAATCCTGGAGTGAAAGATTTTGGACCCAATTTTGTGGCAATGAGCTATCTACTGTCTTATCTTCACTCTGCAACCAGGTATTAGCAAACATTTTACTACAAAAGAAGGTATATCATTAATCTAATTAGTGGTAATAGTTCTTGGGCTTATTTTTCATGCAGAATCATGCCAGTGGCAAGCTGCTTACTCAGGGAATAAGAGATGCCAAATTTTGCCGTGATGTGCCAAGCAAAGTATTTGCTGACACTGACTGATGTCTGCCCTGGTGCTGAGGGCATGCAAACAATGTGTTACTTCAATCTCCAAATAGTTTAAAGGAGAGTATGCTAATTTTTTTCTATAAAGGCACGTTTGTGTCTTGTCTGACATTGTTTTACCAGTCTATGGCTGCCATTCATCAAATAATTGACAAAATGGTAGCACCCAGTTTTTTCAAACGCCTTAGTTCTCAAACATTGGGCTGCATTTTTGACTGGTGTTAGTTCTGACATGAATGTATGTACATGGTGAAGGGATTAAAGGTTTATCAGTCAATAATTCAGTGGCATCAGGATGCCTGGAGTTACTGCTGATAATTTATTTAGTGCAATTCCCCCGGATGAGTAAATGCATTTTTTTTTTTCTGCACACTAGAAGCTAATGCTTGTTGATAGCTGCACATTGCCATAGAAACCAGGACAGGTTCAGCTGTAAGTCAAAGGTTAATTTATAATTATTTTTTAAATCCTCTCACTCAGATGCATCTGTTTAGACAGAACTAGTCCAAAACCTGATTTCTTACCAATAAATCTATCATTCTATTCTGGCTTTTCCAAAAATACATTAACATGGCTCCTGTTTGCTTAAGGCAGATTCTCCATAAGGTGTTATACAAGATAACTGTCTGGTTTTGAGTGTTTGTAGCTATGTTTGCAAATGACAGAGTGACTGACAGCACAAGCTCTCTGTGGGATGGCTGTGGACCAGAGCACGGATGACTCATTGTGTATGATGTTGTTTCACACCAAAGTGTTTGCTCTATATACCCAACATGTGTGCGAGTCAATAGCAAAAAGTTCAAGAGCAAACACAGCTTAGGTGGAAATAAATTCACAGTGACTGAAATCGTTATGGCCAAGTCAGAAAGCTAATTTCATTGAAGGGTAGATGACAAGAGCAACACCCATTTAAATGCCTTTTTAAAGCAGGAGGTTTGCTTGGGGTGGTTCCCATGTTCTCCACAAGTGCTTGAGGGTCAGGCAGTGAGGGTCTTGGCATTTCCTTGCAGCAAAAGCCTTTTCTTTCCAGGTACGGGCAGAAGTGAGTTCAAGTCCCTGCTCAGATCTTCCCCCATACTATGCAGTACCCAATAATTGGGTACTGTTTTTCTCTTGGAAGGACAGACTTCTGCTGAAGACTGGCTTTCTCCCCCGCCTGTCTCCCCAACTGCCTTTCCAGAGTTCAGCAGAGACCTGAATAGTTGTTTTTGTCGTGGGAGCTATTTATTTGCTTTGTTGCCAATTAACCCTCCCCTACAGCCCTTGCACGTCTATAAGGCATAATTGAAAAGCAAAATGGTTTTGATTTGATGATGCTGTTAACGTCCTCCTGGGAACAACCCCAGTCTCAGGCTGGCTCGGTGGTGCAGAGTTGCCCCCCTCAGCTGGCTCCCTCTTCCCCCAGCTGAAATAATAAGGATTTGTGGGAATAACTTGACACTACCTCAGTCCCTCGGGGGTGCTTGACTGTAGCTCTGGTCTATCTCTTCTTTCGTTAAGAAACCCCTCCACAACACATGTTGGAAGATGTCCTTTACTGAACATATCAAGGCAATTTCACCTATTGTTGTGCCCCTTCTGTGAACATGCAGCACAGGGACACAGAAACATTTCTCCTATCTGGCAAATAAAAAATTATTTTTGCGCTAGCATGGGAGATTAAACTATACAATTTACTTTTGAAATCAAGTTTCTCGTTGGCTGTGGGTGTGAGCCCACAAAAACTTCAGGTGTCTTTACTGGGCTTTCAATTGTGTCGATAAGAACCTATTGTAGGCGAGGGGCTGGTTCAGGCAGGGCTGTCTGATAGGGGCACTGGGGGGAGTCACCCACCAGTGCTTGCACGGAGGCTCTGGTGGGTGGTAAGGTGTGCAGGGAGGGCAAAGGCAAAGCATGAGAGCCTGTGGAGGACACTTTTGTTCACCAAAGGCTCTGGCAACATCCCTCCAGCAAAGCCTATTTCCACATGCCAGACCTTTTCTTGCAGCCTCTGTGTCTCTGGAAGCATGCAGCTGATGAAGCCAAGGGGTTCGTACCCTTGTGGAGTGACACCAGACACAGCAGAACTTCACCAGCTGCAAGGCTCCAGATGTGGCCAGGGCGGGACAGACAGGGAATTCCCGTTTCCTCATGCCACAGACAGGCCACAAGGCTGCAGTACTGTCCCTCCTTTTTCTGCGCTTGCAGAGGCTGAGCTGCAGCAATGGCAGCTTCACCCCAGGCAGGTCACCTCTTGGGAAGCTGGGACCAGCCTGAGGGACAAATAAAACAGCTGGCAGAATGGCATCCAGATCAAAGGGGTGTTGCAGAGCTCAACTAAAAGAGATCCCTTAGAGACTTTTTAAAGCATTTTAGCTCACCCTTAACTTCCTTAAAATGGAGCACAGGTTCTCTCTGGGAAGACAGAAAAATAAAATAAATGCAGAGGTTGGGACGTGCCTTGAAAGACACGGGCACCTGAGGAGTGTTGCCATCTTCTGCACCCCTGTCCACTCGGTGACTCTGTGTTGCCTGCAAGAGGTTGATTGTTGCTGTTGTACCTTTTGAACTATGACACTGCGAACCTCCGAGGCTGGAAAAACTGTTTTGTGATGACATTTAAGCATTTCAAATGTGGTGCGTATGCATCCAGTTTTCCACGAGGTGTGGGAAATGTGTATGGGTGTGAAAAAGCCTTCTCAAGAGCAAGAGGCAAAGCAGTTATTTCAGCATTTCATGTGCCTTGGTCAGTTTGTTTTTAATGAGAGGGGGAGTATTTTGGTTTTTTTTCAGTTTCCATACTCTAGTTTATTTATCAGTCCGCCAGTGGACACAGGCACCGGTTTTTTTTTTTTTTTTTCAGTTTCCATCCTCTAGTTTGATTTATCAGTCTGTCAGTGGACACAGGCACCATAAGTGCATGAAAATATTTGCATGTCAGGTAAGGTTTCCAAAAGCTCACAAGCTACAGTGAGCCATTCTATTTTGCAGTTAAATTCCATGTCTCTGATGGATTTCCCCACACTGTTGCTAGGAGATGAAGGTGCTGCCTAACAAAGGATATATTGACAAAAAAAAAATTTCCAGAACAAATCTATCTTGTTATGGTAAATAGAGCCTCACATAAAATGGATATTGCAGGATTTATTTCCCTTGTGGTGGCACTGGCAAAATGACACACAACAAGCAAAGGTGAAATTTCCCCATCATGAATGTTATTTCAGCATTTCATGTGCCTTGGTCAGTTTGTTTTTAATGAGAGGGGGAGTATTTTGGTTTTTTTTCAGTTTCCATACTCTAGTTTATTTATCAGTCCGCCAGTGGACACAGGCACCGTAAGTGCATGAAAATATTTGCATGTCAGGTAAGGTTTCCAAAAGCGCACAAGCTACAGTGAGCCATTCTATTTTGCAGTTAAATTCCATGTCTCTGATGGATTTCCCCACACTGTTGCTAGGAGATGAAGGTACTGCCTAACAAAGGATATATTGACAAAAAAAATTTCCAGAACAAATCTATCTTGTTATGGTAAATAGAGCCTCACATAAAATGGATATTGCAGGATTTATTTCCCTTGTGGTGGCACTGGCAAAATGACACACAACAAGCAAAGGTGAAATTTCCCCATCATGAACGTGGTTTGGTTTTGTTTTGTTTTGTTGACATGAGGACTTCCAGTGTGTTTAATGGCGAAAGCGCTGTTGCCTTCCAGTGTGTTTTGTTGCTAGGCTAATAGGATGAACACATCCTACCTTAGTATTTTTCCCTCTTCCCTTCTCTGCTAGTTCTCCCTTTCAGGAAGAAATGTGGCTTATTATAGAGGTTTCCTTTTTTTCAGAAGAAATGTGGCTTATTATAGAGGTTTCCTATTTTTCATGACTCTTCTGGGAAACGTGGATTCCTTTGCTTATTTTAAAGGAGGGAAGAAGTGTGCATGACTCTGGACATGTTGGGATTTGGCACAGGAGCAGATGAATGCAATGGAAAAGCAGATCAGCCTCTTGTGTTACAGCTCTAGGCACATCTATGTTAAAAAAACCCAAAACACCAAGTTGAATGGAAATCTAATAAAGAGAGGAACTTCAGGAATTCTCATGGAAAGATTAAACTCCTAGAAAATTAAGTTTTCTCCCTTTCTTGTGGTGATGTAATAATGAACACACAACAAACGGATTTTAACAGCAAAAGCAAATGTGGTTGGAGTCACATACAATCAAGCTCTTTCCTGCGGAATAAGTTTAGCTCTGGTGTGGTGATTATATCTGCTCATCCAATGCTGTCCCAGCAGTTCCTGTGCCACCGCACAGGTCTCTGGCTCCAAACACATGCGAGTAAAGAGCTCACTCTCCAGAAATATGTGAAGGCTGAAAATGAGATTGCCTCTTACCTTGCAGGGGAGGAAAGGAGGCAGGGGGAAACACAGTCCCCTTCGTTTTCTTACGTGCATCATTGCACAGAGGGAACAGATGATTTGAAATTTTTAATGTTAAAGCTCCTGGGTCCCTTCCTTCACAGCTGTGCAAATGTTGGGCTGGTTTCTTCTCGGGGGGTGTGAATGCTCTCACCCAGTTGAGGTAGTCTGCACAGGCCAGTGGCTGATGTGGTCCCCTCCTCCTCCTGTTTGAGAACTAATGGTGTGGAAGGGAATTAGGGCAGAAATTGTCGCTCCTCTCCATCTCACTTCCTTAACCTGTTCTCTCCTGGGATGTGCCATTACCTTGTGCCTCGCAGGGCACAGTGAAGGTGAATCCACCAGCTGGGCAGAAAGAAGCAGGTGGGGAAGGAGGTGACACATCAAGCCTGGAGTTGCTTGATTGCCGTCCATCGTGGCCATTCCCCATTCCATGAGGAGAAGAGGGGAATGCTGTTTTTGTGGTGTTGATGTGAATGCCTTCAAGAAGCACTCTTTCCACCAAAGTCCTGGATGTCTCTGGCAACTTTTGCAGCACTGGCAATCGCAAACAAAACTTGCCAGAAGCCAGAAATCTGTGCTTAATTTGTATATAAACTTGCACAGGGTTTTAACTAGACACAAATGCACTCAGATGTTATCTCTACTTGTTTTGACGGGCGGGGGAGAGAGGACAACTGGGAAAGGCCTTGCAGCTCCCACTGTTACTGCACTTATCCGGTTTTCTGCTGTAATATCCTGTTTTTAGATGCTTACAGTTTAGCCAAACATTAACCATTTAGGATGAGACTGACCATCCTGGGAAGGTGCAGACTAGTGCCTGAGAAATACAAGTTAAAAAAAGG
The DNA here is from genome assembly GCF_001431845.1 of Calidris pugnax. NCBI lineage: Eukaryota > Metazoa > Chordata > Aves > Charadriiformes > Scolopacidae > Calidris > Calidris pugnax. The sequence goes on along the minus strand of NW_015090771.1, from coordinate 2,290,611 downwards.
TGATGTGTTTTTTTCCAGGATCAAAGCCAAGCAGGGGGAATATTTTATTCTATATTAAAAGATGACTGCAATCTCTTTGCTTTGAAATTTGGCGTGGTGGTAGCAGTTAGGTCACAATGCTGTTTGCTGAACATATGGCAAACCAAGCACATTTAGCCAAAATAAAAAATAGTAACAATAAGCCCTTAAAGTACAAGCGGGAGCATGCTTGCATTCAGCAGAGACGTTGGTTCTCATGACAGCGTTTCTTAGGGCTTTGCTCCTGCCAGATGTGCCCTGAGGGTCTCCCCATACTTGCAGCTCTGCAGGCTGTGGATCCCCTTCCCATGGACCCGTCCACTGAACCTTGAGTGTGGTGTAGGAGGCACCTCTCAATGATAAGCAGGGGTACAGCTAGAGGGTGGATAACGGAGCAGAGCTGGAAGCTCAGGCAACCTCCACCTGAGCTAAAATAGAACGCTGGTCTCTGCTAAGGGGTGATGTCTTCTCTGGGCTGGGGGCCGCCTCCGGTGGGATGACATAATGCAAACAAAGCAACACAGCCAGTACATTACACCAGGCAACCTGGAGTGGGGAAGTTTGGGAAACAATCTGTTTGATGGGAAAAGAATGAGAGCTGAGGAAGAAGAAAAGATAGCCAAGGTGACAAAGGAGGTTTTGGAAGGAGGTGAAATTTGCTGGGTAAAATCTGAAGGCAGATTGTGAAAACCAGGAGCTCTGAGCAGGGGTAAGAAGTTGCGTATTCAAAAAGGACTGGCACAGGGGCAGTGACTACCAGAAGACGGTGAAGTAAAGAAATTAATAGAACAGGAAAGGAAAAGCAGAGAAGAGGGAGTTTTTCATTCTTCTTTTATATTTATGCCAAATACTTTTTTTCCTTTATCCAGTACAACGTAGCTTCTATCCAAGGGTGATTCATGGAGGTGGTTAAAAATCAGTGTGAAGTTTTCTTCAGGTCTTTCCAGCTTTAGGCTGGGCACAAGTGTTATTCTCTTTGCCAGGCTCACTGGTCTCTGTCATCTTTGCGGCACCAGTGACTTCTTTTTGGAAACATGGATATGAAGGTGGTTTTAAAGCTCCCATTTTCTACTGCCTGTTGTAGACCAGCATTTTGCAGCTGCTGACGAGAGCCGTACCTACACCATTGCTCAGCTTCAGAGAGTTCCCAGTGTCGTGAAGGGCAGTGGTCCAGGCCCCTGCTCTCCACGGCTTTTGGGTGTCAGCCAAAGCTGAACAAGGCCTTTCGAAGTACTCAAGTCTCTATTAGTTTAAAGGGATCTTAGAGCACCAGGTGTGATGGCTACAAAGTATTGTGGAAATGTTGGTGACTGGGGTGCATTCAAAATGGAAAATTTTTGCTTACCAAAGAGTTCACCTGAAAGATGCTCACATATAGCAGTGACTCCACATTGCTGTCATTTGTCAGGTATTTACTGAATTTCAACTAATTGTCTTCAGCAGGCTTGCATCAGTATGCAGTAAGCTGGTCAAATGGGGCTGAACTCTGTGGCCCCTTAGCTGTGAGTTAAATATATTTTTTGTTCCACTGAGTGTTTTTTGAACAAACATATTTTCTGGCGTGCTTCCTGTAGGATAGGGACTGCCATTGCCCACATATTTATTTAGCTCATGCATTGGCAACTTAAAGTGGAAAAAGCCTTTTCACAGAAGTTGCAAATAGAAGAAAATCCTAGCTATATGTAAAATCTATTTCTTCTGCGATCCTGCCCTTACAGGGAGTAACCACAATTCTTTTCCTATCTATACCAAATTATATATTTTTCGGTACTTGAATATAGTCTTCATCTGCACTGAGTGGCTCCTGACTTTGTGAAGAATGGATGGCCCATGACAGCACTGGGCTACTCCACTGAGTGTTTCAAAGTTCACTACAGAGTGAATTTAGTCTGCTTTTGTTTCGCCTACCTTCCTTAAACTGCTCTTCTGACATCCTAGTTTATTAAGCCTTGGGCTACAGTCTTGTCTCCTTCTCCTCTATTTCCCTCTCTCCTCGGCTCACCCATAAGTGTTATTAATTCAAATATATTTCAGGTACATCTGTTCACTGAAAGCAGTTTATAGTGTTCTTTACAGAAATGGTTGGAGCTGACTTCAGTTTTCCACTCTGCTCTCATAGAATCGATGTTTAGAAGATTTCTGTGATCTGTTCGGGTATGATGACATAAAGATTCCTTAAATTGTATAAGATGGGAAAACCCCAGAAGCAGAAACTATAGTTTATAGTTATCTGTAAACTATGGACTATCAAGCTATTTCCTGATTCAAGTATGAGCACATGCACACTGTGTGACAGTCTTCATAAAAACAATATGGAACTCTTAAAAAGTATTATAATGTTCTAAAAAGATTAAAAAAAAATAATCTATTAAAGTAGCTTTGTTTACTCATCAGACAGTAAGAATTAATTGCATTGAAAGAAAAATCTTTTCTAGTTTTCTTGCTTTACTATGATTTTGTTTTTTTCAAAGAAAGAGTTTATTTATAAGGAAGTAATTAGTCATTAATTTTTCATTGCAATTACCTCAGTCAATCTATTATCATGAACTTCAGCATGGATGAAACCAGCTTGTTCTGTTTTTCAAAGGCACACTATTAAACTTCTGAAGCAGATTTTGAAAGAAATACTAGATGTATTTAGTCACTAAAAAAAATTTTTTTTTTTTTTATTGTTCCCTATTCTGCATTCTGAATTACTTAGAGACTGGAATTTCACAATGTAATGTAAAAAGTAATTTCTAATAGCAGGCCCATAATTAAGATCTTCCAAGAGAACAACACAAAGTTAACCAGGTTGTGGGAACAGTACTCCAGGTAGATGGAATGGAATGTCAAATGTAGTTCCAAAATTTCTTTGAGAAGTAAGAAGAAATATTCAAAGGATTTTGTTACATACTTCCATGCTCAAAAGATGAATTATCTGTTACCAACTAAAGATATCAACAGGTATGAACTGTGGGCAAATATTAATTCTTGTTTATCATTCATTTGGAGACTACTGGTGGTTAATAAAGTTAGCATTAGCATTATCAGCTGCAAGTGATTCTGCTTTTGTTGCATTGCATTTTGAACATTTCCAGCATTCTAAATGTGATTTCAGTCACTTTTCATCAAAGGAAACAAGCTGCCAATGGATTTTTTTCCCCTTTTGGCTATATACTAACAAAGCTAATATACGTAATACTAAAAAAAAAATACTCCCATGAATTCAGGCATTAATGCCCATGATGTACTTTGCCTTTGCATGCAAATCTTTACTATAAGGGGGACCAAAGATATTACTGAGCTATACATGTCTTCTGCTAGGAGTATCTCTTAAGCTATAGATGAATCCTTTGAAAGTACCATTTAACTTGTTACAAACATGACATATGAGTAGGACTAGGAACACTTTATTAGTTCTGCAACAGTTGCCTTTGTGTTTTCTGGGTTTTTTTCCACATTACCTAGAAACAAAAGTATTTCCAACAATATTTTTTTCTGAAATGCTATATTTAAATCACTTCCTTGGTCTTCTCCATTTGCATGCTGTCTTATACTTGAAAATACATTATCATGAGCAATCTATATTGACTACAGTAAACCTTTGGCAGTTGTTCCTATTCTGGTTCCGTGCAAAATCACCTCTCACTCCTTTCAGAAAAGACAAAATGTGGTCTTCCTTAGCAGAACGTCTTGAATTCTTAATGGGACATGACTGTGGTAGTGCTATTGTGGTCTCGATTGGAAAAGGACATTACAATTAATTACAAATTCACAAAGACTGTAAATTTATTATTATTACACTGTATTTCTCCTTATTATTATTAGATGGTGATCTTTCTTTCAGCCTTTCATTTGTGTCCTGATGATGTGGTTATCCTCCCATATAGCCACTGCTTAACTCATAAAAATATACAGGATAAAACCATCTTCAGATACAAGTATGGCATGCAGAGCAACCTAGCTGCAGTGCTTTTAATTAGACTACAGCTATTTTGCATATCAAATATATCTGTTTGAATTTCAGCAGGAGGTGATGTAATTTAGATACAAAGACTGTAAAGACATGTGGAGCCCTTTGTGTTTAAAGATACGGCTTAAATGTAAACCACTGCTCTTTGATATCAAGTACACAAGGTTTGATCAACAAAGTGGCCAGGGGAACACCAGCAGCTCTCAGCTCAGATGAAGCCACTTGGGTCCTCACTGAGGGGAAAGCATCTCATCTCCTTCCCTCCCCAGGTGACTGCTCAGGGGCCCTGGTTCAGGTTCCTCAGCTCCAGGAGCAGCCTGACAGAAACACCTAAGGGAGGATCAGGCAATATTTTTTAGATTCCTTTTCTACCTTTGTTCCTCTCTTTACTTCCCACACAGTCTTTGCTGTAATACAAAGAAAACTGGCTTTCTAGCACGCTTCCAAGTCCAGCCCTGGGCGTAGCACTTACTGAGCCCTTGCACGAAAGCCATGCTGCTGCAGCTGCATGGCAAACACTTGCTGTTTACATAAAAATTAATGATGAGAAGTTTTTTATTCTCATTAGCCATTTCCTTGCCAGGTTTGCAAGTGCAAAGACAAAAGACCTAGGGAAATACTGTGTTTAAACCAGCAAAAGCTCAGAGGAGGAAGACAAATTTATGCTTTCAGGTGCTCACTTCTGTAGAGCAAGACAAAGGGAGAAGTTTTCTCTTTCTCACTTGCTTTCAATTTCTTTAATTTTTTTCCAAATAGTTCGATTAGTTCAGGTGATTTAATTAACAATGATACTGCTTGGGTTTGCTCTGAAAAGATCTGGGTGAATCAAGTCTTCCCCTCCGTCTTGTAGCAAATTAATAATGTAATGACCACTCAGTAAGCGAGAGGGAGCTAATCAATCTAAGCAATGGATTAAGAGAAAATGAAGGCTAAAATCAGAGTCTGGTGGCCACAGCTTGCTGCTGGGTTTTGCTCCCTGCATATTGCAAGGGAGAAGGCAGCATGTAGCACAAAAAACAGAGGGGTGTGTTTAAGTATTAACAAGGAACAGACTTCTTATTTTTTAGAAAAAGAAAAAAAAAGGCAAAAAGACCTTCAGCAAAAAGGCCTCACCATTCAGCTTAGCGGCCAGTACCTCCTGCCCTCTGCGAGCAGAAGAACCATGGCTCTGATCTTGACTAAATGTTAGTGCCATCTGCTGTGGGCCGGGGACGTAGCAGGGATCTTCCCTCTGGCAGCATTTTTCCTCTGCCAGTGAGGAACAGAGTGGGTTGTTGGTGTGTTTTCTGGTTTTGGGGTTTTGTTTTTGTTTTTTTGAGAAACAATCCCTATAAATGGTTAGTTATCACGTTTTATCCCCTGAGGTGAGGAGTGCCCTGATCTTTCCTCCTTCCCTAGCGGCGCGGGGCCGAGAGGAGCAGGCCCCAGCTAGGCCCGGACAGGCAAGGCCTGAGCACACCTGGTTGATCACAGCTTCCACCGTTGTTAAGGTGTGCTTTGATGCCATCGGTATTTGTTAACAAAAGACGTATTCAATAATGGTTATTTCATGGTTTTGTTCTGTGAGGAGAGCCTGAAGGTGAGGGTGGCGGAGGCAGGTGACTGCTGGCTGAGGCAGGGCCCCCAGTGGGGCCTGTCAGCAAACTCTGGGCAAAGTTTCCATTGACGGGTACATAATCTTCACCTCTTTTCAGGAGAACAAGCCTCATGCCTGTTTTTATTTTAATGTCCAGCAGCTCCTAGGTTCATGGAGAAACTTCACCCGGCAGCAAAGGTCTCAAAGAGATGAAGTCCCAAAGAATTATATGAAAACTGGCAGATTGAGAGGAGAGGATGGAGTCCCCCTGAGCTGTGTGCCTGTGGAGAGGGAATGGTGCAGGGGAAATGAAACCATTGCAAGGGTGGGAGAAGAGCATGGGAGGTGGAAAGGGAGAGAGGAGAGTGTCCCAAACCTATGGAAGACCAGGCTTCTCTAACACATCTGCTCAGAGAACAGCGTGTTGGCTCCTCAGAGCTACACCCACCTTCCCCTCTTGCTTTCCGAAATGCAGCATGGCTAAATTCCTGCAGTTGCAAAGATATGCTTATTATTGAAGATCTTTTTCCTCTTGACCTTTGTTTCTCTCCTGTCTGAAAGTTTACTGGCATATCTACATATTACAGATTTTGGTTTGTTTGTTCTTAGGACTTATTTTTACCATCCAGACACTTTGGGATGTACCAGGAAGGCAGGCAGCGGCACTGCTTTTATTTTGTTGACAGTTGTCATGATGGGTGGTGACAGCAGAATTTCCATCCACTGTGTAGATAGGTTAGTTATTTGAGTGTGACATGACCTTCAGATTAGATAATCATGGGCTGTTTTTATCAGATCTGCCAAGAAAAAAGATTACTTCCTTCAAAACCAAATTAGAATTCATGATTTTTCCCAAGAAGTTGCATACTTTAGGGTATAATAGGGAGATGATTTTGTGACTAAAATCCTTCTTCTCTTATGTATACAGAATAGAGTAAAATATGGCCTTGAAGTTTCTTAATGATGCTGTGCACATGTGATGCTGTACAAGACAGTGGTTCCTGGGATCCTGGAGCTTTAGATAATGTAGGCACAGGCTTGTACTTAATTTGCTTTTTAATCCACTGGGCAATGTTATACAAGGAAAATATTTATTTCACAAAATAGCCAAAAGCCCATCTTCATTCTGGGATTATTGCAATTCATTCATATGCAAAGAAAATATTCAATAGTTGCTCTCAGTTTTTTCAGACCAACAGCCCACAATCTGCTTGGGTTGTGTGCCTAAGCTGTCTCTCTCTTGTATTGCACACTTTGGTGTAAGATTTGTCAAAAAATAAGAGCCAGTGCATCTGAGCATCGTAATCTGTTGCACACTGTGTTCAAACTATGCCATGGTTTTCTTCAGGGAGTATGTGTTAACTGCCAAATATTATATTGACATCAGGAAGTGAGCTTTCTGCTACTGGAAACATGCGCTGCCAAGTATAGCATTCCTAAGTAAATATGGAAGCAGAGATCATTGTTTATGGTCCACCTATTCACCTATCTGAACCTCTGTACCCTGATGTCCGAAAGCAAAAGGGAGTTTCAAAAGTACACAAGACCACTTTTCTCCTCATTTGACTTTGGGCCTGGTGAGGCTCCCTGTGAAATCAGTGGGCAGAGACTCTATTCCTTTGCAGCAGGAACGCCTTCCAGAGGTTTCATTCCTCATTTGGAAACATGATGCAATTTAGCAACCATCTCGGAGTGATTGATCTGAATGAGAGACGATTTTCAGCATTATCCTAACTCTCCTTCCACATATTTGAGGTAGGCCAGAGCTGACCACCTGAAAAACCCCACTGTCATATAGTTTGTGATAAGTCATGTGAATTTTTATGAAAGGTGCTGATTTCATGCAAACAGGGACTGATGCTGCAGCCTGCACGTTGCTTGAAGCAGTAGCAATGACTGTGTTTCAGTCTTTTCTCCCAAAAAACTGTGATGAAATGACTTGCAATTTTTACATACATATGTGTGTGTATGCGTATGCAGTGTAGTACATTATTAATATAAAAGTAATATGCATTTGATGTAACATATCTCTTAAGATGAATGCTACCAGAAACAAAGAAATGTTTAACTTAGCAATCAGGTCAGCTCTTGCCCCAGGAGAAACTCCTGCTAACTTTGCCTGGGTAAAGAATGAGAAAGAAAAAAAGAAAAAGGTTGTGGAAGGTAATACACCTCTGTAGTTATACAAATAGCAACTTTGCTGTAAGTATGTCTGATCTGAGACTATGTATTCTAGATTTATTCCAGCTTTGGTCCACCTGCCTCAATTGCCATAAACACTTCCATTTCAATACAGAAGGTGGTTAGTATAGAAACACATAGTGATTATATGCAGAGCAATGATTACAGCCACGTGAATGCTGGGGGATGCATTCGGTTCGTTGGTCCAAATGGACCCAATCCTGGCTGTAACAGCGAAGGAGTCCTGTGTTAGCATCTGGTGAAGAGAAAGAGGCTTCCTTATGGCCAGATGGTTTCTCACTGCTGTTCTGGCCCAGGAGGGCAGCGCGCATTCGGCACGGTACAGAGTAATGTCAAAATCACTCCAGCTACTACCAGCAAGCTTTGAGAGAAGGAAACTGGGTTAGTGCCAGATTTGCTTGTTTTTCCTACTGTTATATGCACGCAGCACAGCTCAACTGGTCTAAACGATCTGGGATATTACTTCAGTTTCTGTCGGTCTCTTACGATTGTTAACTAACATAATTTGTTTATTTGAGGAAATAGAGCACTTCATTGTGGCTGCTATGTTGTTTATATCCTATTTGGGGATGTTGCAGAATGTTCTTTAAACAAAAAGTTTTGACTTCTTATTTTTTTAAAGTCTTTTTGCAAAATAATCGGCTGTACGTTTACATCTTCTGCTCACCCATGTTGCCCTTGCTTTTATGTACTCATGTTTCTGTAAAAAGTGGTTTTCATTCTATGCTTATTTAATATGCCTATATAGCAATGCTTCTATTATATATTTAATACATATATACACTTATATACATAAATACATTAAGCTATTAAAGCCCTTCTCCTTTGGGGGCTATTATGGCCTGCATTTCAATAGATGTTTAATACGTTTTAAAGGCCCAATTAACCAGCTTTAAAAGTCCTGGAACTCCACAACTCAGTTGTGCCACTTTCTATACAGAGCTTTGTGAGGAGGGTAGCTGCGTTGTGTGACTTGTTAAGTGTAGTTGAGTGCAGTGGGAACCAGGGAGGGGCTGCATTATGATCATTGCATTTTAATAGTGTCTGCTTCTGTTTTTTTTTTTTTTTTTAATGGAACTCAGGTATATGCAGTCCCTTCTACTTGTGCATCATGTGCCACTGTAGTCTGAGCTTTGGCTTAACATGTTTAAGTCTCCAATCTGTGCTTAATGGCAGGATGAAGAATGAGGGGTTTTTGTCTGTCCTGGGAAGAATGCACATCAAAGGTATTGTGGTGGCAGCATGCTTACTGTAGACACTTATTATCTTAGAAATTACTTGAGAGAATTACTAACTATGATTTATACTTGTATGACTGGAAAGAAAGAAAATCAATTAGAGCTGGCCATTAAATAGCCCTGAGCTAGTAATATATAGGCAACAGATCCTATCAGTTCTTTTGGGATTGCCAATTATCCAGCTTGGATGATACTAATACTATTAGTATTTGGGACACAATTCTGCTAGGAAAAATCCTTCAGGACAAAGCCTGGTATCTCTGATTTTGGAATGGAAGGGTTGCAACAAGAAAAGAAAAAGGAAAGAATGAAGCTTAGCCACCATTTTAACTAAAAAATGCCTTTGAAATTGAAAAAATGATGGTATTTTGTACTGAAACATTAGTTTACTTAAAAAGATATTACCATACACATTAACACAATAATAATGCACATCCCTTATATATGTGGTATCACATCCCGAGCCACTTGCAGTGAGGGAAGTCAGTGGGATTTGGAAATAAGTAAGAACTGAAATGTGACTCAGGATTTTCACCTGTAGGGATAGATAATCTTGCTACTGGTACTTTGAACAAGTTTTTGGGAGGGTGATATCAAGCAGCCAACTTAAAAAGTGAGGAGCCCCCTCACTCTGTTTAGAAAAACAAGTAGCCAATTTTCTCTGCTCTACAAAATATCTAAGTGAGGGAATTGGAGCAGACAGTAATTTTACTAAGTAATTTAATTCAAGTTTTGTCAGTCTGAAATAAGAATAGAGCAAGGCATTCCTTCCCAGGAGTGAGGAGCTGCAAAATACACACATAGTTACAGAGTGCCATCGGGTCTGTATGTCCCCTTCAACAACTCCAGTGGTATTGTCTTAATCCCTGCCTCTCCACTGGACCCAGGCAGTTGATGGGCAACAAGCCAGTTGTGAATCTTAGCAGTGGCTCCAATATCCTGTGACTGTTGTGTAAAACCCACAGGAATATGATGCATCCTCTTGTCCTCCCCTCCTGTTCAGGCCAGGGTTATAGCTACCCTTCACTTTGACAATCATTAAGAAAAAATCTTATGCACAGCAAATTCCAGTATCTCAGCTAGTGATTTGGAGGAAAATATGTGGAAATAATGACTGGCAATTATGTGTGATCTGTAATTCACAGAATTACAGAGCACCAGAGGCTCCATTTGCCTATCCTAGCTTAGCAGGTCCTATGTTATTCACAATATCACTCCTGAAACCTCTGTTTAGAGAACATTATGCCAAATGTGGTGTTTTTTTCATTCACCATTTGGTTGCTCTGTCTAAAGAACCTTGAAGAACTGCAGAGAGAAAAATAATTTTATCAGTTTTGTTTTGAAAGCTTTGGAAGAAAAAGCAGAGAGAATTTCTGAGAAGCTGCAGGAATTCAAGGCTGAAGAGCAGAGGAGCCATAAAGGAAGGCTCAGTTATGAATCCATGTCTGGTTCACATTGCTGGGATCTCAGTGGAACTGGTTTTACTGATTTTGCTGAGAGTTGAACCACGTCCTTTTACTAGATAGGGCAGCATAATGCCACTGCAAACTGGGCAATAAGACTCTGAAATTGAATATATGGAACTTTGGATACAGAGAAAAGTCTGGACAAGAACAGGACAAGAATACAGAGGGAAAGTACAAGAGGGCAGTTGGATCATTCTTGCAATGCAAATAAAGGATGTAGGAATCTAAGAGCAGCTCTAGCTTCCATTAAACTCAGTAGCAGTTTTGCCATGACTCTCAGCAAGCACTACAGCCATTAGAGGCCAGGTTTTGCCCCTTTCCACATTACTGAGAAAATTCCAATTGACTTTAGGTAGTGAGGAATTATGCCACTCTTTTTGTAACACAGAAATAATGTTTAGCCTGTTTTGTTCAAAAACTACTACAAGAGCCAAGATATAACAGGAACAATGACTTGAAAAAGCAATTCAGTGGAACCGTGGAGCTGCTTTTAGTATTTATATGCTAAAATTTTCTTTTGAAATAATCTCACTGAGCTTACATGGGTTGTTTGAAGATAAAAAGAAGACTAAAGGTGGCATTTTCAGCAGGGATTTATCCCTGTTCGTTCTCAAGTCAAATGGATTTCCACACTAGCAGGTCAGGAAAGTGCTGCACAGAGAGAGCACAATCTAAACCAAAGCCCACTTACAGTTTGCAGTCCAGTGGGAGTCATTCCCCAATGTCAATTGCTTGAGACAAAAATTTTAAAGAAGGTTACCATTTCTGTAATTTTTCTATGGCTGACTGCTGTGATACATCTAATTACAGATACTCTGACCAGGAAAAAAAATATAGTGGTAGTTAGAGCTTAGTACTCAAGAAGTTTGAAAAAGTTATTCCAGCCACCTTGATCTTGTTTGTTAAAACTATTCCATAAATAATCAAGGGCTTTCCAAGACATAGGTCAAAACACAATTAAATTCCAGGCACACAGCTGGATTATCAGGCAACCCTTCAGCTGAGACATGAGGATCCCGGTGCGTTTCGTGGTCATGAAATATGTTGTGAACATACCCTTGCCTGAATTTTTTTTAAGCAGGCATTGGGGTACAGTTGGAGAAATCAGCTTATTGCAGGACCTTGCCAGGGCAGTTTTGAATGCTATTTCATTTATACCCTTGCAGATGCACAAGCTCATTTAAGCCCACATACACATTTGAGTTCCCATAGACTAATGTATTTAAATTATTATTTTTTTTGAAAAAGGAGAAATCAGGACTCAAGAGCTGCTTGGAAGATGAACTTTCATGTAGCAACACCTTAACAGGTATCTCTGATCTAACTGGAATAGGAGAAACCTCTTTGATAAGCCAGGGCTCGGTGAGAGGGTTTTACTGAGTTTATCTGAACTAGTGCAGCTAAGAGACGCCTCAGAAAAATCCTGTATGACAACTCAGAGAAGAGAACACCTTCAGATGTATTTAAAAGTTACATTTTCTTATTTTACAACTTTCTTTTGTAGTAAGCATTCTGAGCTGGTAATCCATAGCCTTGTTTCCCAGGGACACAGAATGCAGAGGCCTGTAAGGCCATGAAAGCAAGAGAAGGCTGGTGACCACAAGGTTGTGGCATGCCTGTCTGCTGCAGGGTTCTTTGGTGGGGAATGCAGACTGCCACTTAAAGTGAGAGGTCTTCCTCAGAGCACCCAATAGTTCACCAGGAGGCACTGGGGGGGTTTGTGGAGGACAGTGCTGGTGTTGCCACTGCTCTCCCATGGAAGGTGAGTAATGGGCTGGTGGGTCTATCTTGTGCTGGGCATTACTTAACTGCAGTGCTACACACACTAGTCGATGGGTGCAGACTCATCCAGAAAGCTCTAGCTAGGGATGGAAGGAAGGAAGTCAATGAATCACCAAGAATCAGTGCACAGCCCTTCCTGCTTTCTTTTGACTAACGAAAGAACTGAAAATACACATAAGACTCTGGTAATTGCTGTGGGGCTCTGCTTTCAGCAAATCATAGGTGGGGTGTTTTCACAATTGTAATAATGTTTGCTCATACAGTTTCCTTTGCTGCAATATTAAGCTGCTCTTTAATCTCCACCAAGCCACATTAGCGGAGACCAAGCTCATCTTACATTTCAGCTACTGCAGTTATCTTCCACTAAGTAGTTCTTTTCAGTTTACTAGCTTTATTTTACCAACAAGGATGGTAAAACTAAAGCCAGAATGTGCCCATCCCTGAATTCATGATCTCAGTCTTGCATACATGGCAGTGATCCAAGGGGAAGATCCAAGGAGGAGCCCTTGAAAATTCATTTGCAAAGTTTCTTAATTTTGTACTTGGGCACAAGTGTCCACGAAAATCTGTGGAAAAACTGTGTATGGGTGTGCTCTTGAAAATACAGCTCCAACAGTGTACTGCATCTGTTCACTTAATCTATGTTGTCTCACATTGTTATCCTCATCTTATTTTCTTCATCACCTTGCTGCAGTGGATTTCAGAGAACAGTTCTAGGAGATAAAAAACCCAAAGCCGTTCCACAAAGTAGGAGCTCCACTCTCCTGTGAAGGTGTTTTGTCCTTCTGTCTAAGGGATATTTAAGGGTTTAAGCTCACATCATTTGCCTTTTAATTTTTGTTTTGTAATCTTTCTAAGACCTTTCAGGGAAAATGTTTGCTACCTTGTTATACTCACTGAATAGGGTGGCTACAGGCTCAAGAAAGCTTCTTCCTCACACTACTTTTAGTGCCCCTTTATATTAATTCCCTACCTCTCTATGACCAGTTAATACTATTATCCCACAGTCTACTCTGCAATCCTGCAGAGGGTGATTTACATTAATTTCTTTAAAAATACAAGTCCTACACTAATTTCAATTAAGGAATTCAGAAGGATTCTTTTCATAAAATGATTCAGATGTAGTCACTAAAAAAAAATCTGGAGAGAAAAATATATAGTGTGTTCATTCCAAGGACTCCAGATACAAAAGCTGCCCTGACCTGTAAGGAGTGAATTAAGACAAATTGGTGCAAGGTGTTCTGAGAATGACCTAAAAGGACATAAAACGGCTGTCCTAATTAAAATAAAAATCAGCTTCTAAAAGAGGTTAGTAAAATGGTTATAGCTTTTGTGTATAGGCTAGGCTTGAGAAAATGAGAGCATAATTACATTTTTATTTGAACAGAGGACTTTCTAGGAATAGTTACACATTTGGTTTTGATTTGTGCTTCTGGTTTGGCTTTGGCTTCGGCTTCTGCTTAAGATTTAGCCTGGGTTTTGGTTTCAAGCGTATGCTTTCTGTGTTCCAGAGGGTCTTGACAAGGAAAACAGAGCCTCTTTAAAAGTAGCCAATTAAAATAGCTTATTTTTATTTTTATCTTCCTATTCCCCATAGGAATCCTGTTACCAGTTACATAGCAAAGACAAACCAACTTTTTCAGCAGAAAAAGCCAAGCAGTTTTGGTAGCTGGAGTGTGTGAGATCCCTGGGACCTCAAGGGTCCCTTGTCTTGCAGGAGGTGGGAATGGTGCCACTGCGTGGGCTGAAAGCTATGTGAGAGCTCCTGTTGTCACACTGGAGGGCAGGCAGGCCACAAGTGGCTTTTACATAGATAATGAGATGGAAAGACAGAAGTTGGGGAAATGCAGCGAGACCTGAGACAGCTTCCCAAGCAGCTGGAGGGAGGAAAGGAAGCAAAGCTGCAGTCCTGTGCTTGTTCTGGTGCTTGGGACCCTGCCATGGGCCCTGCCATCCTTCCTCTCCTCCACCTACAGAATAACTACAGCAATGGTGAGATTTGGGGTTGCGTCTAAAATGGAACTAGAAAATTAGAGCTCTTCTTATTTTGTGTTTGACCTAGAAGTAAAACTCTAATAGTAACTGAAAATTCAGGTGCTCTTATTTGTCCTTGGTCGAGAATGCACAGCCGAGATTTCAGACTTGAGAAGCTAAATTTGGCTCCTAAACCCCATATTTAGGTGCCTAAATAACCTACTTTCCCAGAACCTGCTGGGTGATTACCACTGGCAAAGATCAAGCTACTAATCTTGGTGGCTAAAAAGGATTTAGGAGTCTAACATTAGACACCCACTTTTGAAGCATGCTGACGTTGAGTTTCAGCCCATTTCTGATTTATATATTTTTATTTTTGTGAAGTTTTTTCCGAATGCAAGCTGGAGATTCCTAGGTTCTCTTGATGTCTTGTGTAAGTAGACAGTGTTTGCAGAACATTTGCTGTCAGCCATGCCACAGCTCATCATCAAACATTACAGAAGTTCAGACATATTAGCTGAAGGCTGCCAGGAGCTTTCCCTGCTTTTACTGACCAAGGAAATGCATTTGGCAAAAGGTGATTACTGCATTAAACCGAAGGAGGACTTCAGCAGTAAAATATCCCCAGCTTTTCCACATCTGAAGTAATTTTCCATAGTAACTTGAGAAGGAATATCAGCCAGCTACAGAAGTGTGAGCACTATCTTCATTTTTCTCTCCTGGCCAATTATTTCTCTTGTTTTTATGGTCTCCAGGAGAATAATTTGGCTAGTGAGGCCTTAGTTGTGTAGGTTTGCCAGGGAGTCATATGGTCAGAATCCACTCCAGCTGAGTATATACTGCATTGCCTGTTGTATAAACAAGGAAAAATGTTACTTTTTATCAGAGCAGGTACAAAGCGGAGAAGTGAAATTTTGAGTGTATGAAGATGCAACAGAGGGAGGAAAAAACAAACAGAAGCAATCCTCGTTGCAGGGAAATGGAAGCATGTCAAAACTGTTGAGAACTGGGAAACAAAATGTTAAGTCTCGCAATACTGAAAGCAAGACAACCAGAAGTGTTCAGCCGAGTCTTTAGGTCCATGGTTGATGGGAGGTGCACAAATGAGGAAGAACTGGACATGGTAGTGTAAGTGCCTTCTCTGTTAATGACCATGACAAGTCTATTTGCAATGGGGTACTCTTTAGTTACTCTAACAGCTGGGCACTCAGGTATCTGCAAGTCACATTAGCAAGGTCTTGTGTGGTTATAAGTGACAGCTGATTCCTGTATAAGGAGCAGCTGAGTTGTAGAAGGGCAATATCAGGTGCTTTCATTGATGTGTAGATCACATCTGGCTCATCTTTTAAAGCAAAAGTGATGTGTGCTTCTTGTTCCACGCCCTGCTTAGCGTTGCCTGTGCTCGCTCATTTTCATGCACAGTGGATGTCGCAGGCCAATGGTTCAGCGAGTTCACAACTAACTCAATCCTAGATCTGATGTGAGGGAAAATTCCTGTTGGTGGTGGTATCGTTTCTAACTGGCAGATTCTCTTCTGTCCCATAAATTGGGCTAAAGATAATCCCTGTTCCATGTAGTTCCATGTACTCTGAGTGAAGGGCTAAAGATAATCCCTGTTCCATGTAGTTGCTACTCTGAGTGAGGCCAACTTACTAATACAATGGGAATGTAATATGAGGCTGGAGAAGGGTGCAGGAGATTTGCAGAAAATAGAAATACAGGGTTTCTATTCACATACCACAGCTCTTTCTCCAGGGCCTGATTCTATCAACCCTTGCATGTATAACTTTGCATGTTAAAATGTCCAGCTCAATTTAATAGGAATAATCATTCCACAATCAAAGCACAGATTTGTTAACCTGTCACTAAAATAAGTGCAGAATAGATGTGAGCAGACTTTTCCAAAGTGACCAGCCCTAACGCTGCTGGCTGAAACTGCTGAAAGGTTGGTTTTGGGCTTTTTAATTGACTTCAATGGGAGCAAAGTTAGGCTGGTCTGGAAGGGTTTGAAGAATCTGCCCTGTAACTTTGGCTAGAGAGCAGATCTGGCCTGGCTTGAGCGCAGATCTGGTCTGGCTGAACACCAGAAAATATTATTTTCAGTTAAATTCCTCAGCTAATATTGCTATTTAGTCTCCAAAACATGGACTGCAAGGATTTATATTGCCAGCTCTGAAAATGACCAAATGTTTAAAAAATTCTTTATCAATAAATATTTCAACAAAAAGTAAAAAAAAAATTACTGAATAGTCAGCTTGATAAATAGTATTCCATCAGCTCTACTATTTGCAAGATTTTATGAAAAAAATTCATTTTAGAAGAAGGACTAAAATAAAAATATGGCCTGAAAGAAACATATTTCCAATGCAATTGAGAATGTTGTCAGTAACCAGCAATCTGGCCTGGATGAAGACGCTTCCCAGTCATTGTTATTCTGGAAGGATTTTGTGACTCTTCCTGTTGTTTTTCGGTGGGTGGCTCAGTGACTCACCTCAGGGCCTCCCAGCCAAACAGGATTCCAGGGAAACGAAAGTCTTTCTAACACCAGTTGCTACCGAAGGACTGAAGAGTAGAAGCCCTCCTCCTTCCCCCTCTCCAAAAGTAAGGAGTGATTGCTATAAACTACTCAATCCAAGTAAGGAGACCACAGAGGAGGGGCTGGCTGTGGGTTGTCAGTGGGGTATTGCTCCTCTCACCCCTTGCCCGTTGGCATTCTGCTGGAGCAGTGCTAATGTCTAGATATTACTTCCTGAAACATGTGTACTTTCCAATGCTTTTTTCTTTCAAGTACTGAGCCGATCCTGTCCTAGTTGTACAGAAGATCCAAGCATCAGGTTATATAGTGATTTCCAGCAGCTATAAGCTATGTTGAAACAGCCTCTTCTTGTAAAGCTCTGCTGTGCAATGGACATGACTGAAAAGGGCTCTGCCAATTAAATTAAATGAAAATCTTAGGTTTCTTCAATGAGTACTTGAACAATTGCCAACACTTTATATTTCTCCTAATGCAGATGAAGCTATTCTGCAAAACTGAACTTTGTGTCATACAGTAATACTTCGGCAAAGGAGGAGCTCCTTCAGTGAATGTGATGATACAGCATGTCGTTTCACAGGTTTTGGCTATTTCTACCTATATTGGTTAACACACGGATTTGACAGTCTGTGTATGAGGAATTGCCACCTCAGCCAGCCCTTGAAAGACTTTGCATTTCATCTTGTTTCTCTAATGGAGAAGCCCAGACCAGACCCCATTCTCCCCAGCTGTGGTTTGCATGTGTAGGCTGAAAATGGGCCTCCATATCTGTGGGTGATGACAAAAGTTAGATAACCAGTGGATTAATAAATTGATAAATGATACATTTTCCAGACTGAAATTCTACCTCGTGGGCTTTCAGGATAGCAAGGGCCCTAGAGGAATGGAAGTCAGATCTCTGCCACAAACCATGCTTCCTTGTCTCTGCCAGATATTTTACCTGTTTTTATATGCTCCTGTTGATAACAATACTCCCTGTCTTCAGCCAAACTGTTCAAACAGCAGAAAGTCAGGTGAAAACAATATCCCGTAGTTTTATTGAGTGCTTACTTCCTTCTTGAATGTGATTAGGGTACTCAGCCTGAAACTACAGTTGTGTGGACTGCATTGTTCCAGCCTTGTCATTGTTCCTCCTTTCTTTTCCCATCCGTCAAGAAACAAAAATAACTAGTCTGTAGAAGTAATTGATGTCCACCTGCTATTCCCAGCACCGAACAAAAATGAAAGCAAAGTAGTAACTTCAATGTCTGAAGTGCTGAACTTCAGAGTGTAACGCCAGTCGATTTACCAGAGCTAACTGGGGTTTTGCTTTTCATTTGAGCCACGGGGATTAAGTCTCCTAACTTAATCCAACCGTAAAGGAAAATACGTTGTCTTAACTTGTTGGAGCATAATACGTGTGTTGTATGCGGTCCTGTTCTTCCTAGAGATATGTAGAAGACATTTTTAAAAGCTATTCTTTGCCTATCCATCTTCTCATGGTATACCCAACTTGTTTGCATAGGCCTTGAGTCCAAATGAGCATTTTTTAATGTTAAATTGAAATACCGTGGTGTTGTTGCTGCAAACACCCATGGTGCTAAAATACCTGAGCATAGTTTCATAACTCCAAATATATAACAGCATATACTATGAAGTTAATTTAAAAAGGTGATTGGCACAGTATGTAATAGTTTATTAATATCTTTTTGTTATTGTAAGCATTTTCCATTGCTACTGAACAGTCCTAAATAAGTACGTGGCAGCACAGAATGCTGGTAGTCCATTTTTGTCCATTGTTTGGTGGGGTTTTTTCCCATTAAAAAGTTTTACTGTCCCAGCTCTCTGGAACAAAAATTTAAATAAGTGTAAGCAGAGATTAATGTGAATAGGTGCATTCCTGATGACAAACTGTCCAGCAATATAACAAATTACCAAAAGTAGGTATTTTTGTGTTAGGTGCATTCCTGATGACAAACTGTCCAGCGATATAACAAATTACCAAAAGTAGGTATGTGTGAAAATTTTTTGTGCGTTTTCCAACTATCTGGATGAAATACCTGCTTTTTGCAGGTGCCCAAGCTGCTGTTACTTTCAGTTCGCTACTTACTGCATAACTGTTACATTCTGTGGAAAGCATTTAGTCCATTCTGTATTGCTGAATAAATTGGAGAGCAGAAATGCAGACAACAGGAAAATGTTTATGGTATCTGTGAAGGGGCAGATATGGAGTCTACTAGGAAGCTGAAATGCTGGGGGTATATTTTGGCACAGAGATTCTACCCACTTTTCTTGGCGATGTTGTTTCCTTATCAGACCGGACATGCATTGTATTTTGCATGTGTCAAAAAGCGCTTGCCAGCAGGACTCATTCTGATAGCGACAACAGGAAATCTGAAATACACCAAAGGAATGAAGGCTTGGGAAGCCAGACACTGAGGAGCAGCAGTAATAGCAGTTCTGGATAAGGAGGTTAAGCCACAAAGAGTTCAAGCCTATCAATGCTGGAAGTTGGATTGGAGGAGATGGTAGATAGCTGCATGCAAAAAAAAAAAAAAACAATTAAAAGAAAATAAATCATGAGGATAAATGCCAAGCAGGGAGGAGCTGTCTTAAGTTCAAGAGCAGTCCTATGCAACAAAATGTCTCCTAAACATTGTCTTGGAGAATAACTTAGTCTAACATTCATAATATGTGAATTCTGGCTTCTTGAGTTGCAGAAAAAGCTGTTCATTATGAATTGTCTCTTTACCTCACTTCTGTGACGGAGTAAGAGATGCAGGAAATGAGTGTGCTGGCCTGGCAGTTCCTGCATACTTTCTATCTGCTCAACCTTAAATTCTGCGCAGCTGCCAAATGTCCTGTAACTCCCTTTTTCCAGCCCCACGTCCTGCAGCTTGGAAGTTCCCAGGGTCCTCTAAGAAGTAGCCCAAGCCTCTCAAATCTCACAACTTCGACAAACAGAAACAAAACTGGGCAATGAGGAATCTGGACAAGTTTTTTTTTTCAGTGGCTCCTTTTATGCGTGGGTGAAAACATATGTTTATAATAGAAGCTGGGATACTAGCATAGCCATAGTGTTGGCTGCTGAGAAAGCTATAATATTGCCTTGTACTTAGGTACAATAGGCTCTTTATAATCAGGTATTTTATAATGTTCTAAGATGTCCTCTTCTGGCACTAGCGGTCTGAAAAGAAATCTGACACTTAAAAACTATAGCTTAGACAGACCAACGCAGACAGTATCCATCCCCTCTTGGGGCTGATGAGAAACATGATACATTTTTCCACTGCTTGTGCAGAGGAAATCAAATGGAAAAGAGAAGCCACAGAAACTCAGCTCAGCAGAAGCTTAATGTCCAACAACATCTTGCCCAGGAAAACTGACAAGTATGGTTGGAACAGAAAGCACATCTCACTTTTCAGTACTGAGGTCCACTGCAGTCTCATCCTCCTGTTTTTTAACCAGGCCCAAGAAGAATGAGCTTATTGCAGTGTGCCACAACAAAGATGAGATATATGTCTGGATAGATAGTGGCTGGATTTATTCAGCCTTTCGGAAAATTAAGGCATGGTTCAAACACATACTTCTGTTTTCTTTCCTCTGAGACAGCCAACCGTATAATCATTCCATGCGTTTCAAATAACATGAGAAACTGAGACTGACTCACTGTTTCCCATTTCATTAGCTCAGGACAGGATGCAAAGCCTATAAACACATTCTGTGTGTGTCTTTACATGACATGAAGCTCCTTGCTCTAAGTTTGCAAGCCTACATTTTTTTTAAATCCCTAGAATGACTGTTTATGGTCTCTTTCTTCCAGCTCTCCTGAATCCCTGTACGTAAGCAAGAAATAGGACTTGGGGCACCAGTACCTTTCCCTCCATAGCTTTCTTCTCTGTGCCACTGTAGTTATGCTTAAGCTTCTGTCTGCCAGCAAGATTGAAATATGTATACATCAGTAACTCACCAGTAGAGAAAGAATGGACCTAGAACAGTGTCCTAAGGATGGACCTTGGCTGCTAAGTAGCACGTTGCAACTCCAAGCGAGGAGCTCACGAAGTCAAGGGACAACCAAGTTCTTTATCTAGATCTGAGTAACTCCTGAAGGCAATGAACCAGGTCACCAGGTAAATTGGTGTCCTTCCATTAAAATATATTCTCTATGGGATTAGGAAATAAGCACAAAAAATGAGACTGTCTTTATTGATACCCAAGACTCGTGAGACGGTGAAATAAACTGTAGTACATCAGTAGAGTTCCACGCATGAAAGAGTAGGAAAAACATGCTCTGCAGTAACGGATATCTTTACAGAGTCTGTTGGTATTGCAAATAAACAATATTCAAGCCTGATAGCTAGAGTTGCAGTAGTTCTATTAGGTCTGGCCTTACAAATATCTTTTGTAAAAAGAGTACTGGATACAGACTAAATGCATTTTGGTCTTTAGTGCCTACAGAAAGGCATCTAGGCACTTAGAGACTTAGTGGAATTTTTCACATTAGTGGCTGGCTTTGATTCAAATCAATGACATTCAAGCATTTCCGTGCTACAAAGAAAAGGTGGCTATCTTGGTTTTTTTAAGCACTTAAATACATTTGCGAGCCTGATCTTTCGTATTTTTAATATTATTGTGTGCAGAGGAATTTGGGCACTGACATTTCTATTCCCTGAAATGTTCCAATGCTTCCATAAAAAATTCAGAACAAAATATCTACATTTTAAAATGTCCTTCAGCATGAATTTTTAGAGTAACTTTTATACATGACCATCAAAATATCTTGTTTTCATCCTGCTATATTCAAGTTCTTTGAAGTTCTACTTTATAGTAAAATTTTAATATCTCTAATAAAGTAAAACAAGTATGTTGAACAAAATTTTAAAAGAACAGAAAGCATAACTAAACAACGTATTTATACACTGTTACAACTGCATTTTTCAATGTAAATTTACCCTGCTTATGGGAGTATAACCAAATATACAGTTGTCATAGGTAATTTCTGATAAAATATCACTTTAGATCAATTTGCTGAAATACAGATGCAGCAAAACAACAGGAGTTTGAGATTAGCTTGCTCTTTTTCTATCATTCTGCTATAAGAATTAAAATAACTATCAGTGGAAGGGATAGCGAGCATCAATGGCAAAGGCCGGCAAATGTAGTCACTGCGTTGGTTTCTTCACTTCAGTAAATCATCAAAGATTGTGTATCTTTGTATCTTTATATTTTTGCTTTTGTAAAGACTTTGACAAATTTACTCTTCGCATCCACACTGGAAATTGCCAGTAGCTCACAGCAAGGCAGCATGGCTGTCCATATTATTTCCTGTTTTATGCAGTGGCGCTTCAAGAATATTGAACAATATGTAAAATTCTTACATTCTCTAAATCTGAAGGGGATTATTTCAAGCTCCTAGGAGAACTGTGCATAAAAAGGCAATGTTTTGCTCCAAGCAATGTGAACTGAGAAAGAATATATAAATACAGCCTGAGACCAATAAATCTGTAACTGCAAATCCACTGTGGCAGTAAATGGTTTCCCTTTAATAATGAAATACCACACTGGCAAAAATAAATATATAACTCAGGCTACCCCAACCATTATTGGACTACAAAATAATGGTATTTTAAAACAGAGAACCCTTTCTTTCTCTAGAGTGCTCTTTGGTCATGTTTCAAGTTTTCTTCTGCAACTAGGAGGGCCAAAAGCTTACTTGAGAAAATGTGGAAAGTGAGACTGTCACACAGTCACTTGTTCTGTGGCTCAAAGTGAAACTCCAGATATTCCAACTACAGTTGGCAGTAGTACAGATGACCAAATTTCTCTTTATAAAACAAAGCACAAGCTGGCACTGAAGCTAAGTTTCTTGGTTCGAAGAAAGAAAAACATTTATTCAATAAAGGAAAACTTACTTGCTGGTAGGGAGATAAACAGAAGATTTCTGTTCAGTGAACACATAGAAGAATAATCTTTTGCTACGAAGATCGCTGGAAGTTTTAAAAATCTTAAATGATTTCTTTTTAAAGGGAAAAAAAGGTTTCCATTCACAAGAGTTGTGAATCTCTCTTCTACAGCTCAGACACTGCAAGCCAGAAGCTACAACTCAGCTTTGGCCAGAGTTTTTCTTTCAGTGACTTATTTGAGCTGCTCCCCTTCTGTTCTTATTATGCCTTAATTTGCATGCAGCTGCTATCCATACCAGGTTTGGTCTAGCAAATGTTAACTGCCTTTGATGTTGGCATTAGTGAGTATCTCAGAGGGACACAGTTCTCTTGATGCTTCAGGGAGGCAATAAGTTGCCTTAGGATTCTCTGAGTTGCGTGACATGGTGTAAGGCAAAGACACTTGGCCTTTCTCTTTCTTTCTCTCCCACCCCCTTACGTGAGGTTGGGGAGCCTTTTCCATGCTTGTACCTGCAATATGGGTAGCTGTGGCAGGGCTGCAACACTTTGTGCCCTTTCTGCCTTCAGTGAGTCGCAGGTGACCACCACCATCATCATCTTCAGCAGCAGCACACTGAGGACTTCTTGGGATGCTACTACTCAGATGAACAGCCCTGAACCAAATCAATACCTTCTTATGCATTCAGATAGTTTCTCTGTGTCTCAAAACCCACGGAAAGGATCCTGTCCTCAGGCCTGTTAGATTTTGCAGAGGTTTCATTTCAGTCAGTAAAATAATATTCCTTTCTGTATCCTTCTTCAGAATTAACATTTCAAGTGGTGGTTTGGCAATGCAGTAAAAAAAAAGTTAGAGTCCCTTTTATGACATTGGAACAGCACTAACCTGCAATGAATTTGCTCTCCGTGTTCAGATTTATCTTTTTGCTTGAAGGCTTTCTGCTGCAGGAGTTACTGCTTTTTTAGCCCATTCTAACTTTAGGTCCTATGTCAACACAAAACTAGCATAAAAACAGCACTGGCACCAACTCCCTGCCATATGCTCTGATCAACTTGACAAAAGTGTCATTGTGTGGCCAAACCTCTATGCTGAATCAAGTTTGTATTACCATGTGATCCCTTCCAGTGATGGTGAAAACAGTCTTGCTAAGGAGAACTCACATGTTTGTGTCTCTTTCACGTGTTTGTGTCTCTTGTGGATGCAAATACCTAAGTTTGTCCAAATGAAGTGCCAGAAATCCTTGTCTACTATCAAATTTCTATTGAGCACCAGCTTCTGTCACCTGCAAGAGGCAGAGAATGTGTCATAGCCTTAAGATATAAAAATGTAATTTCTTTAACTAAACAAAAGTTGTTCCACATACGATGCTGAGCTGCTACCTCATCCCATGAATAAAACAGTACTGTTGTTGGAAGAACTGTGGCTTAGCTCCTGGGAGTTCCTGCATGCAAAGCTGTTCCAAAACTTCCCCTTGCAGCACGAAACAGACATGGGGGGGGGGGGAAAGAATATCT
>NW_015090771.1:2258941-2266212 GCF_001431845.1 Calidris pugnax | reverse complement strand
GTTACAAAACTTCCACGTGCAGCCGGAAACAGACAGGGGGGGGGGGGGAAAGAATATCTTAATTACTGCAATAAGTAGGCTGATTGCGAGGTCAATTTTTCCATCAAGTTTTCCTGAGAGTTGATAGAGAGGGAGATGAGCAAACATACTGCACTGCATTCTTGTAGTTGTTAAGTTTTGTGATAAATTGCCCTCAGCTGCCTTGAATCGTTAAGGCACAGAGCACAGGAGTATTATGAGATTGTGTTTTGATAGCCTTTAACTCTAGAGCTCTGCTCAGGTTTCTTCCACAGAAGTCAGAGAAATGGCTGTGAGAAGGAGGGATACCAAAATTTCCCAGACCAGTGGGTCCTGAGGAGAAGAGACCAATTCTGTGCTGGCTTGTTAGGTAGCCCAGGTAAGAGGCTCACTCTGGGGACTATATTCCCATCCCATGGCACAGCAAGTATCTATAGAGAAGAATAAAGAAAACCTTTCCATTACTAATTGAGCAGACACAGTCAAGGCTAGTTGCAACTTGTCAAATTAAAAAAGAAAAAAAGCCAGTTTTCATTTAAAGAAAAAAACCACACTCTCCATCTAGCTCTAGGTCTGCAGATCCCAGAATCTCTCCCTGCTGAGGCACCTTGTGAGAGTCACTTCCTTGCCCTGTGCTGGTGTCCCACAACATCCTCTCAGCTGCATGATGGCAACTATCTCTGACTTTAATGTGAAGCAGCTGTGATTTTCACCAAAGCCACTTTACACAACACAAAGAAGAGCCAGGTGAGGGGTCCTGTTCCTTGTTTTGCTCCTCTGTTCCTGGCTGCATTACTCCCCACTACCTGGGCTCCCTCACTTCTCATAAATGTTCCCTTTAAAAGTATCCCCAGCTACAGTATGGAAGTTAGCGATGTATACCGTATTCTAAAGAAAGATTTGGCTCTGTTCAAAAACCTTCCTGACCTCATGGCCGAAGAAGAACAAAATAATGTATTAACAAAAACACAGCTCACTGCCAAAGAAAAGGAGTTCCTGTAAGGACTGAAACAATAAATCTCCTCCGTACTGAACTCCCAGAGGGAGTATGTTGTGTTTCCTCCTGTTCTTTATCAAAGTCCCCAAAATAAGCAGGAATGGGCAGTGACTAGGCACAGTCTCTACACACCTTTTTCCATGGAGTAATTAAGGCCTGCCTCAGAGTGAGAGAGCACTCCCTGCCCAGCTGTGCAAGGGAGAGCAGACAGCACCACCACCACCACCAAGCATGAAGCTCCTGGGGATTGCCTTCTTTTTCCTAGCTGTACTCTGTGTTTTCACTGTGGAAGGTAAGTTCTTTGGCTTTTTTGGGCAGACTTGTCACATTTGTGGGGTGTTTTGTGAGCAAAAGCTTAGCTGTCAGTAGCTGGATGTTTTTTTTTTTCTTTTTTTTTTAGTGCAGTGATTGAAAGACTGTGTGTTGGAGGAGAAGAAGGTACAAACTGGTAGTTGAGTTATATGTGTTCTGTGAAAAACTTTCCTGCCATTGTATTTTTGTGACAGCTCTCTTTCTAGGTGTCATGAAGCTCCTCAATCTGAGAGGAGTTAAAAGCAGAGGTATATTTACAAAGGTTTTCTGTTCTGGTTTTCTTCTTTGAAATAAAGCGTCTTTTGTAGAGATGGCTTTAAGGGGGAATTGAAATGTCTGTCAGATTTTGCAAATAATGCTCTTGCAAATCAAATCTATCCTGATGGATTTCCTTGGCACTATGCCAACAGTAAGTTTGGCCAAGGGTATCTCCTAGAAATTATCTTAGTTTTGCCCCCAAAGATATAGGTGCTTACAGCATTTATTGAGTGTCAAACAATGAGGGATGCAAGCCTAGGGGCAATATTGGTTACTGAGTGCAATATCTTTTAAAAGTGATTCTCGAATGCACAGATTTAATCAAACTTTGTGGTGTTCATACGGTCACTGAACTGCTGTTTTCATTATTCTTTAGCTTGAAAGATCATGCTTTTACGGTGGAATTAATTAGTAAAACCTGAAAGGGTGAGAAAAACTGTAACAAGGGCCAGAGTCTATCATCACCTTTATCAAAAGATACATTTGAAGTCAAATCTGCTTTCTATCTGTACTTTCATTTGCTCACCCTCTCTGTGAATACTCATAACTAAAGTTTCCACAAATGCCTATAGATTTCCTGTAAGGGATTTTGTGCATCACAAGTTTAAAAAATGATAATACTAGATTACTGATCTAAAAAAAGTTAATCAACTCTTGCTCAGATTATGTGTTAAAATCTGGAAATGTCTTTTGTGGTGTAGCTTATGCTATTGTTTGGGCTCACTGCTGTTAGAAAAAAAATTCAATAAAGGAGATTAAAAATAAGACTGTGCCACAAAAAGAACTGCTTTTAAAACTATGTTAAGTAAGTACAAGCCCTGAAAATCTGTGTTGAGGTACTATTTATTCTCTGTCTGCTACTCCTAGTAAAAATAGCCTTCCTGTCATTGTTAAACCTTTAATTTCACAACTTCTGAAAAGCAAAGTGGAGTTGGATCAAAAGGACCATATTTAACACAACGGTCCATAAAGCTTATCAGAAAGCAACATGCAAACATGAGAGGAATTCTATCAATTTTATACAATCCTTTCTTTAAAAAGGATTTTGCCTCCTCTGTGTGATATGAACAGGGCAGAACTGATGACAGTGAATAAGCAAATTTCTTATAGGATATGTTTGCTCTGAACAATTTTGGTTCTGTAAAAGTATTTTTTTTAGATGCTTTATTGCAAGGTAGACATGGTAGTGAAATTCTTTTGGGAAAATTTGGAGTATCTCTCTACCTTGTGAAAGTAGAACATAATCTGGTCAAGCTTCTTTCAGGCTAACCCATGCTTCATTTGTTTAGACAGAAGCAATTTTATTGTCCATTATATAAGGTTGGACCAAAGTGTTTGGATTTTCACTGTTTGTTATTGCTAAAGTGGCCTGGACATCTGGGCTGTAATGGCAGGATCCTATAATCTGAAGAGAGGAATAGATGGTAAGGAGGCTGATGCCTGTCTCCCTTTTTTGAGCATTGGAGACAGCGGCAAGACATTTCTCCAGTTGCTTAGAAACACTTTTCATATTTTAAAATTACACTCAGTAAAATTTAGAGAAGGTCAAATCACACCCCAGCATTTTAATACTCCCTCCTCCAGGTTTTGGGGTAGTTTGTCTTCAAAGCTTACCAAGACAAGTAACGTGTGGGCTGGCAGCCTCTTCACATAATACACACAAGCTGCTTGTCTTTGTATCTTTTGTAAATCATGCAGAAGTGGACAAGGATGTTTTCATTGTGGTTAGTCAAGAACGTACTAAGTCTCCTATGGGGCTTCCAAATTTCATGCCTTGCCTTCAGCCTGTATGCTGGCTGTGCTTTCTTGGTAAATTTCTAATTCATCATGGGATCTTGCATCCTCAGAAGTGCCTAATGTTTTGATGGGATCTACCCTCAGTCAGAAAATTACTAGAGGCTCAGTTATGTACAGATATGGAGGCCAATAGGCTCCTGACAACTTCTCCCTTCTCTCGAGGCTTTTCTTAAATCTTCGAGAGCTAAATAACATGCTTAAAGCAGGAGTTCCTTCATGTTCATCTCAAGGAGTTCAGTCCTCCTGGCATATTGCCCTTTGTTCTCGCCTGGTCCAAAACATATTTCAATGCTTTCTGGGTTGTTTCGTAGCATTTCCAGCTTTAAACAACAGACAGCACTGGGATGGGTCAAAGAATATATTGCCAAAAGACAGTAATCAAGTATAAATGCTCGAGTCTGCATTAAGATGTAATTACTTTTTAAATGTGTAAAGGTGAAGTTTGTTCTTCTAAAATAGGAGAGGAATTGCCGTGTATTTATAATGTTAAGTGCTCATCTTCCTGTGCCTTGGCTTTGTAATACAACATGGCTATGGCTACATAGCATAGCAGATGTCCTCCACAAAGTGCTTGTAGCACACCACACCCTCCTTCTCACTCAGGCACCTAGGTTTCTTTCTTGCAGAAATAATAGCAGAAAAGAGGGTGTCTGTGCTCCTCTCAGCATCAGTCTGGATGCATTCAGGTTATGCACTCAAATGGGGGAGCTGGAACTTACTGCCTTGTGTTGTAGTGGTATGGTGGGTGCACATATTAACGTCTGATTAGTGACCCCTGTTGACAGCTAGCAGTACCTTTCTCCAAGAGTGCTCTTGTCAAAACTGATGGCACTACAAAGAAACAAAGATGCTTTTTCATTTTTGAAAGGTAGGAGCAAATCTTGGCATTGAGAGCCTGGCCCAGAGGCCACCGAAGCAATCTGGAACTGTTCCATTCCACTGTGGATCAGCCCTAAGCTATGTGCTTCTCACCCCCCCTCCCCATTAAGGGGATGCTGTGGAGCTTGGGACATCATCACAACCCTACAACACAGTAGATTAGTCCTGGCTCCCAGGCTGATAGCTTGAGAAAAGTTCCACTAAAACAGGGCTCCTGTAGTGACAACATACATTTGAACTCTGCTCTTGTCACTGTTAACTAGAGGAGATGGATAGCCTTTTCCTTTTCCATCTTCTCTGCTCTCAGCTCATAAGCCTTCACGTCTTTTAAAAAATTCATTTTTAAAATTAAATACTAACTAAACCATTTTAAATAGTTAAAGCTCTTGAGGATGGTGTCCCCTCGTGCTGGGCTATTATTCATGGCTGTGCTCTGGGAGAGACCAGCAAGGCACAGACTGTCACAGTTAGGTTGGTGTCTCATCTCTGAAAATTTGAGAAATGTGAATAGGCTTTAGATAACCAGCTGCTTTTTCACACCTTTAGCTTGCTTGAACCCAAGCTTTGAATGTCTTGAGACTGTTGGGGGAAAAAATGTTTTGGATGTTTCCACTGTTCCTAGCAGTTTGCAAGACTAACTTTCTCAAAAATCAAATTGTTGTGCCGGAGCTTACCACAGCCTTTAATTGAGTTTTTGTTTCTGTACAGACTTTTTCATTCATTCTTTCTGCCTTTTTTTTTTTTCCCTGCTGCCAGACTCATTTCATTCATTAGAGCTTTCTCAGTGGGCCAGTTTTGCCTAGTGGATTTTAAAGGTGTATTTATTACTGGACAGAAGAAGATTGCTTCTTCTAGCCCTAAACCCAAATGCAAGTTTACTGCATTTACTGAGGATAGAAGCAGATGGCTTGATACCTGCTTGATAAGGAGATTATGATTTGCAGCCAAAATAAATAGAAACTGAATTTGAAGGGCAAGTTGCCTGCAGCATTCGGCTCCAAAACTGAGAATACATAATGGCATATAACATGCCCAACAAATGGTTGTCTCTTCTGAACATTTACCAGAATGTTTTCTCTTTTATTTAGCCATCTCTTTTATCTGGATGAAAGCGTACAGTTCATGTTAAACTTTACTCCTTTATAAATTAGGAAAAACATCTGCTGAGGCTTATGTTTTGGTTTGGGTTTGTGTTGGTTTTTTTTTGTTTTTTTTTTCTAAATATGAAAGGACCTTCAATTTGGTCTCCGCTTGTTTATACATCTGAGTCCTGTGTGAAAAACCCACAAAAATAGGAATATAAAATAATCTTTAAGAAACTCTTAACCTAGGGAGGGGAGTGTTTTTAACTGGTACCATTTGGTAGCCAGGCTAATGTCACAGTCTAAAGATAAGTAAGGCTGCACAGTAACATCACATGGGAAACATATTCTTTTTACTTGTGTTCTTCATGAAAGGGTGGTGGGTGGTGGTTGTTTGTATTGTTTGCTGAGACAACTCAAGGAAGACGCTTTAATGGTTTTCTTTTGCAATTCTGTAAACAGGCTATGTTGGATTTGTGTGTGTAGCAGCTGTTATTTCCAAATACAAGTGAACAATTAAAGACCTGGCTCCCCTAGAAGACAAACATTTACTTTTGGTTTCAGCTAGCACTCTAAAAATACGTGTCCCAGATTTAAACAGAGGAATTGAAAGTCTGAGTTGCAACACGTCCTGCCATGCAAGCCACTGTTATTGTCCCAGCACCTGATCTATCAGGTAGTGATACCTTGGCATTCATCTTGTGAAAGTGGATCCTTGGATGCCCTAACAGCGGCACTCCGTATCAGCCAGACCTACCTGCAATAGGAGAAGTGGTTTGACACAATTTAATACGAAGCTATCTCCACACTGTGCCTCCTGAACCCACCTCCCCATGTGAGAAAGCTGTGCTCTAATCATCACTTGCTGCCATAAGGGCTCTAAGGGAAGAAAATCCATCAGGTCTGATTTGCTGGGGTATTGTCCCTTAACAGGAGAGGTAGAAAGGGGGTGAGAAGCCCTCTGATGCCACATGCACATGTACTAGAGGCTGGTCTGGAGGGGTCCAAATTAATTCCAAATGAATTTATTCTGAGAGTGGTGATACTCGGAAACAGGTTGCCCAGAGAATCACAGAATCACAGAATCTTAGTGGTTGGAAGGGACCTCCGAGATCATAGAGTCCAACAAGAAGTTTTGGCTGCCCCATCCCTGGAGGTGTTCAAGGCCAGGCTGGATGGGGCTTTGAGCAACCTGGTCTGGTGGGAGATGTCCCTGCCCAGGGCGGGGGGGTTGGAACTCTATGATCTTTAAGATCCCTTCCAACTCTAACCATTCTATGATTCTTTTTCTCAGCAGCCAGGCTAGACAATGGCCCTTTTCAGGCCAGACTGACTACCTAATGCTCCAAAAATTGCATTTCAAACTAGTAACAGGGCAAGGATTCGGACTGCTTCTATGTGGAAAGTGGATCCTTGCTTGACTTTGGTACAGGTGAGAATCCTAGCCAATTTATCAATGGAGTATTTTTACAAGTTTTAATCTCTTTTTTTTCCAAAGGAACTAACATGCTCCTGGGTGTTAGCTGCATATTGTAGATAGCAACACATCTCAGGTAGCTGAAGCCACAGAGCAAGTGGCACATAGTTTTGCATCACGTTTATCTGCCGTAGCCTTTCTGCCTTGTCTTATCACACCAATGAAATTATGCATTTTCCCGGGATGGGAGCACTACACCAGCCTTGGTGCCTGAAGATTTCTACAAGATACGTAATCGTTCTAAAAAGCACATTCAGTTTGGCTTAATGTCATGATTTCTCGGTGTGGTACTTGGTTTGAGTGGATATAATCAAAACTTTGGGTTAAATCAGTTAAATCCCTGATTATATTAATGAGATGTTTATGCTTCTTGCAGATTTCTTCTTTCATAATCTTTAGCAGGAGATTAATATCATATTTGGACTTGACAGGTTTGGCTATTGATGCAACA
>NW_015090771.1:2215984-2242817 GCF_001431845.1 Calidris pugnax | reverse complement strand
CCTCCTCCAGGTTTTGGGGTAGTTTGTCTTCAAAGCTTACCAAGACAAGTAACGTGTGGGCTGGCAGCCTCTTCACATAATACACACAAGCTGCTTGTCTTTGTATCTTTTGTAAATCATGCAGAAGTGGACAAGGATGTTTTCATTGTGGTTAGTCAAGAACGTACTAAGTCTCCTATGGGGCTTCCAAATTTCATGCCTTGCCTTCAGCCTGTATGCTGGCTGTGCTTTCTTGGTAAATTTCTCATTCATCATGGGATCTTGCATCCTCAGAAGTGCCTAATGTTTTGATGGGATCTACCCTCAGTCAGAAAATTACTAGAGGCTCAGTTATGTACAGATATGGAGGCCAATAGGCTCCTGACAACTTCTCCCTTCTCTCGAGGCTTTTCTTAAATCTTCGAGAGCTAAATAACATGCTTAAAGCAGGAGTTCCTTCATGTTCATCTCAAGGAGTTCAGTCCTCCTGGCATATTGCCCTTTGTTCTCGCCTGGTCCAAAACATATTTCAATGCTTTCTGGGTTGTTTCGTAGCATTTCCAGCTTTAAACAACAGACAGCACTGGGATGGGTCAAAGAATATATTGCCAAAAGACAGTAATCAAGTATAAATGCTCGAGTCTGCATTAAGATGTAATTACTTTTTAAATGTGTAAAGGTGAAGTTTGTTCTTCTAAAATAGGAGAGGAATTGCCGTGTATTTATAATGTTAAGTGCTGTGAAGTTTGTTCTTCTAA
The DNA here is from genome assembly GCF_001431845.1 of Calidris pugnax. Lineage (NCBI taxonomy): Eukaryota > Metazoa > Chordata > Aves > Charadriiformes > Scolopacidae > Calidris > Calidris pugnax. The sequence continues at coordinate 2,242,080 of NW_015090771.1, read as the reverse complement.
AATAGGAGAGGAGAGGAATTGGCATGTATTTATAATGTTAAGTGCTCAAAGGATACATCTTCCTGTGCCTTGGCTTTGTAATACAACATGGCTATGGCTACATAGCATAGCAGATGTCCTCCACAAAGTGCTTGTAGCACACCACACCCTCCTTCTCACTCAGGCACCTAGGTTTCTTTCTTGCAGAAATAATAGCAGAAAAGAGGGTGTCTGTGCTCCTCTCAGCATCAGTCTGGATGCATTCAGGTTATGCACTCAAATGGGGGAGCTGGAACTTACTGCCTTGTGTTGTAGTGGTATGGTGGGTGCACATATTAACGTCTGATTAGTGACCCCTGTTGACAGCTAGCAGTACCTTTCTCCAAGAGTGCTCTTGTCAAAACTGATGGCACTACAAAGAAACAAAGATGCTTTTTCATTTTTGAAAGGTAGGAGCAAATGTTGGCGTTGAGAACCTGGCCCAAAGGCCACCGAAGCAATCTGGAGCTGTTCCATTCCACTGTGGATCAGCCCTAAGCTATGTGCTTCTCACCCCCCCTCCCCATTAAGGGGATGCTGTGGAGCTTGGGACATCATCCCAACCCTACAACACAGTAGATTAGTCCTGGCTCCCAGGCTGATAGCTTGAGAAAAGTTCCACTAAAACAGGGCTCCTGTAGTGACAACATACATTTGAACTCTGCTCTTGTCACTGTTAACTAGAGGAGATGGATAGCCTTTTCCTTTTCCATCTTCTCTGCTCTCAGCTCATAAGCCTTCACGTCTTTTAAAAAATTCATTTTTAAAATTAAATACTAACTAAACCATTTTAAATAGTTAAAGCTTTTGAGGATGGTGTCCCCTCGTGCTGGGCTATTATTCATGGCTGTGCTCTGGGAGAGACCAGCAAGGCACAGACTGTCACAGTTAGGTTGGTGTCTCATCTCTGAAAATTTGAGAAATGTGAATAGGCTTTAGATAACCAGCTGCTTTTTCACACCTTTAGCTTGCTTGAACCCAAGCTTTGAATGTCTTGAGACTGTTGGGGGAAAAAATGTTTTGGATGTTTCCACTGTTCCTAGCAGTTTGCAAGACTAACTTTCTCAAAAATCAAATTGTTGTGCCGGAGCTTACCACAGCCTTTAATTGAGTTTTTGTTTCTGTACAGACTTTTTCATTCATTCTTTCTGCCTTTTTTTTTTTTCCCTGCTGCCAGACTCATTTCATTCATTAGAGCTTTCTCAGTGGGCCAGTTTTGCCTAGTGGATTTTAAAGGTGTATTTATTACTGGACAGAAGAAGATTGCTTCTTCTAGCCCTAAACCCAAATGCAAGTTTACTGCATTTACTGAGGATAGAAGCAGATGGCTTGATACCTGCTTGATAAGGAGATTATGATTTGCAGCCAAAATACATAGAAACTGAATTTGAAGGGCAAGTTGCCTGCAGCATTCGGCTCCAAAACTGAGAATACATAATGGCATATAACATGCCCAACAAATGGTTGTCTCTTCTGAACATTTACCAGAATGTTTTCTCTTTTATTTAGCCATCTCTTTTATCTGGATGAAAGCGTACAGTTCATGTTAAACTTTACTCCTTTATAAATTAGGAAAAACATCTGCTGAGGCTTATGTTTTGGTTTGGGTTTGTGTTGGTTTTTTTTTGTTTTTTTTTTCTAAATATGAAAGGACCTTCAATTTGGTCTCCGCTTGTTTATACATCTGAGTCCTGTGTGAAAAACCCACAAAAATAGGAATATAAAATAATCTTTAAGAAACTCTTAACCTAGGGAGGGGAGTGTTTTTAACTGGTACCATTTGGTAGCCAGGCTAATGTCACAGTCTAAAGATAAGTAAGGCTGCACAGTAACATCACATGGGAAACATATTCTTTTTACTTGTGTTCTTCATGAAAGGGTGGTGGGTGGTGGTTGTTTGTATTGTTTGCTGAGACAACTCAAGGAAGACGCTTTAATGGTTTTCTTTTGCAATTCTGTAAACAGGCTACGTTGGATTTGTGTGTGTAGCAGCTGTTATTTCCAAATACAAGTGAACAATTAAAGACCTGGCTCCCCTAGAAGACAAACATTTACTTTTGGTTTCAGCTAGCACTCTAAAAATACGTGTCCCAGATTTAAACAGAGGAATTGAAAGTCTGAGTTGCAACACGTCCTGCCATGCAAGCCACTGTTATTGTCCCAGCACCTGATCTATCAGGTAGTGATACCTTGGCATTCATCTTGTGAAAGTGGATCCTTGGATGCCCTAACAGCGGCACTCCGTATCAGCCAGACCTACCTGCAATAGGAGAAGTGGTTTGACACAATTTAATACGAAGCTATCTCCACACTGTGCCTCCTGAACCCACCTCCCCATGTGAGAAAGCTGTGCTCTAATGATCACTTGCCGATATAAGGGCTCTAAGGGAAGAAAATTCATCAGGTCTGATTTGCTGGGGTATTGTCCCTTAACAGGAGAGGTAGAAAGGGGGTGAGAAGCCCTCTGATGCCACATGCACATGTACTAGAGGCTGGTCTGGAGGGGTCCAAATTAATTCCAAATGAATTTATTCTGAGAGTGGTGATACTCGGAAACAGGTTGACGAAGCTATCTCCACACTGTGCCTCCTGAACCCACCTCCCCATGTGAGAAAGCTGTGCTCTAATGATCACTTGCCGATATAAGGGCTCTAAGGGAAGAAAATTCATCAGGTCTGATTTGCTGGGGTATTGTCCCTTAACAGGAGAGGTAGAAAGGGGGTGAGAAGCCCTCTGATGCCACATGCACATGTACTAGAGGCTGGTCTGGAGGGGTCCAAATTAATTCCAAATGAATTTATTCTGAGAGTGGTGATACTCGGAAACAGGTTGCCCAGAGAATCACAGAATCACAGAATCTTAGTGGTTGGAAGGGACCTCCGAGATCATAGAGTCCAACAAGAAGTTTTGGCTGCCCCATCCCTGGAGGTGTTCAAGGCCAGGCTGGATGGGGCTTTGAGCAACCTGGTCTGGTGGGAGATGTCCCTGCCCAGGGTGGGGGGGTTGGAACTCTATGATCTTTAAGATCCCTTCCAACTCTAACCATTCTATGATTCTTTTTCTCAGCAGCCAGGCTAGACAATGGCCCTTTTCAGGCCAGACTGACTACCTAATGCTCCAAAAATTGCATTTCAAACTAGTAACAGGGCAAGGATTCGGACTGCTTCTATGTGGAAAGTGGATCCTTGCTTGACTTTGGTACAGGTGAGAATCCTAGCCAATTTATCAATGGAGTATTTTTACAAGTTTTAATCTCTTTTTTTTCCAAAGGAACTAACATGCTCCTGGGTGTTAGCTGCATATTGTAGATAGCAACACATCTCAGGTAGCTGAAGCCACAGAGCAAGTGGCACATAGTTTTGCATCACGTTTATCTGCCGTAGCCTTTCTGCCTTGTCTTATCACACCAATGAAATTATGCATTTTCCCGGGATGGGAGCACTACACCAGCCTTGGTGCCTGAAGATTTCTACAAGATACGTAATCGTTCTAAAAAGCACATTCAGTTTGGCTTAATGTCATGATTTCTCGGTGTGGTACTTGGTTTGAGTGGATATAATCAAAACTTTGGGTTAAATCAGTTAAATCCCTGATTATATTAATGAGATGTTTATGCTTCTTGCAGATTTCTTCTTTCATAATCTTTAGCAGGAGATTAATATCATATTTGGACTTGACAGGTTTGGCTATTGATGCAACAACTCTGGCAAAAGCTTCAGGTTGTAGTTAGTCTGATGAAAACAGTGCCAAGAGATTTACTTGCCTTCCTGGCCAAGGATTCACATTATCTTCCTCTGTAAAATACCTTACTTATTTGTTGAGGTGTGTTTTCATTGCCTGATAATTATTTTAAGTAATAAGAGCCCCATATATTCCTTCATTTTTTTAACTAGTTTTCCCACTTCTTTGCACGCTAAACATTGAGTCTAGGCTTTTATTTGAAATACACTGTTAATAACCTTCTAAATGTTAATGCATGTGGTGCTATGTAATCCAGTGTAAGGACAGTTCTGAAATCATCTTTCTTTGACGGATGAATTATCCCTTCTTGTCTCAGCATGGGTTATATATCACCGCAATAATAGATGATGTAAACACAAGTGTTTGCAAGCTCATTCAGGAGCTATGGAAGTAAAAATATCACCAAACATTGTTAGGTGAAATGGCAAAAAGTTGAGGATTGGTCTGGCAAGAAACGAGAAATTCAAATGTTTTTACCCCCAAATTCCCCATGTCACATCCAGTAGAGATGACTTTTGGGTGACTTTGGATATGATACATGGCTAATGCTTCCACTGCCATTCAAAGTCCCCAAAAGCCAAAATTTGAGCTTTTTCTTTGCCCAGGAATTACAGACACTCTGAAACGCCTACCAAGTTGTCCAAACTTCATTTCCCCTTGATTCCTACAGATGGTCGTAAAGGCCGAAGCCTGTGGCATGTCAAAATAAATGTTTGGGGTCAACATGCAATTCAATTGCAGTTACTCATTTCTGCACAAGACCGTTAAAATCTCTTTCTGAAAACTACTGAATTCTTTGAATTACAGAGCTTTCTGGACATCCTATGGAATTTAAAGCCTGCTTTGCCACAAAACATACAGGTCTTGGATATTATCCAAAAGCTGGCTGCCCAGAAAGGCTATTACAGTAGAGCAGCTTTAGGTTATCTTTAGGAAGGTTTTTTTCTTACTGGAGTAGTTTATTAATACGTTTGCTGTGGTTCAGAAGGCAGCGAATGTATTTATGAAACTGTTGGGCTTCACTTGCAACAACTCACTAGAGTAGTTTCTAATATGTAACAGGAGGAAGAACTTCTTAAAAGATTTATACCAAACAACCCAATTGCCAAGATGTGCTGATGACAGCAAGGGTAGGACACAGCACAGGTATTAGAGGCAAAATATCTCCCAGTGCAGGACCGTTTTTTGGGTCTGTGCACATTTTATCCTGTCTAGTTCAAATGGCTTCAGAGGAATCCATCATTTCCCTTTGCAAGCCATTCCCTGTGCTAATGGTGTCATGTGGCTAGTGCGTCTGGATGCTGTTGAATTCAGAGGAACTAGTGCACAATTTATCTTATTGGCTTAGTGACACTTTCTTGTGGCGCACTGTCTGCTTCCTCCCTAATTGCATTCACCTTGCATTTCCAAAAACTGGCAAAAACTGGAAAATGAAGATTGATCATGTATGGAAGAAATGGCCAAAGCAGAAGGGTTTTGAGTAGGAAGGGAACAACTCATTCACAATAGTTGTAATTGTCATGGGGAATAAAATTATGCTAATTGCCAATAAAAATACATGTCTGTAGCTGTTCACCAACATAAGATGATCATCTCCCAGCTCACTGTGACTTCCCAGTGCACTGACTGAGACCCACAGTTTGGACAAGCCTGAGCATCCTGAGTAGGGTCCACTTTCTGCTCCACGAGGAAGATGGTTATTAGTGTGGGTGCTGGTGGGGTTATCACAGCAGTTTCCACTGCTCTTTGATAGTTTGAGGTCTTCAGTGCTGACCCTCTGCTTTAAGTGCTCTCCTAGTAACAGCTTTGCTTTTTTAATTCCTACTTTTGAACATGAAGCATGTGAGAAAAGCATTTCAGTTTCACATCTGAGCTTAGCAATTGTATCAGATTGAATACTCAGGTTATTTTGAATTTCTACCAATCCGCTTTGCAAGATACTTGCAGACAAGGAGATCTTCATCAGCTACATGTGCCAGTTACAGAAATCAGGTATTTCTAAGTATATCCTTCATCTTTGCATATAACCTATCTCAAATGAAACTGTACTCCATTTGGGCTTGCAAAGCCAATTTTGGGCTTTCCCTTTGGGATATTTTGTGCCATTTAACCTTTGTTCTGTAGGCAATGTGGAAAAGATGAAGAGGGACCCATTGAGCATGGAATTACATTAATTATAGAAGCAGTTCACAGTGCTTCCACAGAATTTTTCTGCTGGGAACAGGTTTTTGATGCTCCAGAGGCTTTCAGAGCTTTGTCAGGAACAGTGTGGCATGGGCGGGTGTGGCTGAAATGGGTGTCTAGGCTGATCCAGGATGTGCTAAAAATAAATATATCATAGCAGTCACTGCAGTGACCCTTTCCTGAATTATACAATTAGTCATGTTGCTGCAGATGCATTTGGATCACAAACATAGAGCAGAACTATGATTTTACTAACTGCCGCAGCGCGTTGCAAAGAAGAGCTACCGATTGACCTGGGCTCAGCTTCCCCTCTGGCCGTTTCATATCTGCCCTACCCAAACACACTCTTTCCTGGGAAACAAAAATAGGCTTGCAAATAGCATGGTAAGGAAAAAGCATTGTAAGCATTATCCAGAGAAGGACATAGTTTTCTCTCGGCTTTCTGGGTGGGGGTGACTTACACCAATGCTCCTGTTCTTTCCTGTTGCAGGGGAAGGGGCTCTCCTTTCTTTCTTCTTCTTCATGTTCTACTCAGCAATGCACAATATGTAAAAATCTCTTTCTATATAAAACTGCACCCATTAAAGACATTTTCAAATTGATTTAGCATGACTAACACAAGGGGGGGTGGCAGTTTAGTTTTCATACTATAAAATACCCCTTAGTAACTCCTACCTTTTATCTTACACATGGACAGACAAATATATCACCATCAAAGGGTGACAATCTGGTGATTTAAATAGCTTTAAAGGGTTTAATTAAAACCTATTAAATAGATTTAACAGGTTTAAATAAAGAGAAGCACAGATTTGGGCTTGCAAAGCCAATTTTGGGCTTTCCCTTTGGGATATTTTGTGCCATTTAACCTTTGTTCTGTAGGCAATGTGGAAAAGATGAAGAGGGACCCATTGAGCATGGAATTACATTAATTATAGAAGCAGTTCACAGTGCTTCCACAGAATTTTTCTGCTGGGAACAGGTTTTTGATGCTCCAGAGGCTTTCAGAGCTTTGTCAGGAACAGTGTGGCATGGGCGGGTGTGGCTGAAATGGGTGTCTAGGCTGATCCAGGATGTGCTAAAAATAAATATATCATAGCAGTCACTGCAGTGACCCTTTCCTGAATTATACAATTAGTCATATTGCTGCAGATGCATTTGGATCACAAACATAGAGCAGAACTATGATTTTACTAACTGCCGCAGCGCGTTGCAAAGAAGAGCTACCGATTGACCTGGGCTCAGCTTCCCCTCTGGCCGTTTCATATCTGCCCTACCCAAACACACTCTTTCCTGGGAAACAAAAATAGGCTTGCAAATAGCATGGTAAGGAAAAAGCATTGTAAGCATTATCCAGAGAAGGACATAGTTTTCTCTCGGCTTTCTGGGTGGGGGTGACTTACACCAACGCTCCTGTTCTTTCCTGTTGCAGGGGAAGGGGCTCTCCTTTCTTTCTTCTTCTTCATGTTCTACTCAGCCTGTTGCAGGGGAAGGGGCTCTCCTTTCTTTCTTCTTCATGATTCTACTCAGTTTTCTGGGTGGGGGTGACTTACACCAACGCTCCTGTTCTTTCCTGTTGCAGGGGAAGGGGCTCTCCTTTCTTTCTTCTTCTTCATGTTCTACTCAGCAATGCACAATATGTAAAAATCTCTTTCTATATAAAACTGCACCCATTAAAGACATTTTCAAATTGATTTAGCATGACTAACACAAGGGGGGGTGGCAGTTTAGTTTTCATACTATAAAATACCCCTTAGTAACTCCTACCTTTTATCTTACACATGGACAGACAAATATATCACCATCAAAGGGTGACAATCTGGTGATTTAAATAGCTTTAAAGGGTTTAATTAAAACCTATTAAATAGATTTAACAGGTTTAAATAAAGAGAAGCACAGAACTCGGAGCCTTTGTCCAAGGCAGGCTGGAGTGCTGATGAGCATGCTGAGCACATTTATTATTTTATGGAGTGCAAAAAATGTGCTCATCCCTCTGTAGGACACAGTAATAAAGATATGCACCAAACTTCACATAAGATCAAAAAGTGCACTGAGAGAGCTTGTGATTAAAAGCCCTTGATAGGGAGTTTGCATTTCTTCTGAGTCGATAAAAGAAACTGTGAAACTGGCTGGTAAGTTCCCTGATTTCTGCGTCCACACGTGCAGAGAGGCAAAGCATGGTGTGCTTGGGTTGGTTTTAGTACTCAATAAAACACGGAGTCGCTGGTCCAACCCTTCTCAATGCTGTTCCCATCGAGGGGGAGCCCTCAAGAACCTACAGCCGTGTGAGCTGAGGCTGCTCCTCCGCAGCTGCTTTTTCAGTCCTTCTTGGTGCGGTGGCTGTTTGCTGGGTGCTCTGAGCAGGTTTTGTGGAAACGGCGCTGTTTGCCCGGGGGAATTAGTAATCCCCAGCAGCTGTCTGCTGGCCCTTGGTGTTGGGTCATGTTAGCCACACGCCTGGGCAAGCAGGAGGAGCGCTGGGGCAGGGCTGGCACCAAAGCTGCGTTTCCTGCCTTCTCCCTCTTCCCTGCCGGAGAAATTACGGCAGCTCCCTCCCTTTCCTTCCTCTCCTCAGCTCTTGCTGCTGGGTGCCTCCAGCCCAAGTTCCCTCTGCAGAGCCCAAGTCCCACATTGCCCCAGTTGCTACTCTTCGTTCCCAGGCCATGCAGGAGCAGCCCTGTCACTGTGTCCCTTTCCAGCTATGGGGCTCTGCATTTATGCTGTCCCTTCCCTGACATCTTCCTCTCTCTCCTGTTTTCACGTGCTTTTGCTTTCTCCAAGACTGGTGCTGTGCCCTTCTGTGCCCAGGAGCTTCTCCTTCCTGCCTTGGTGTCTTCCCCCATGCTCCTGCCTGTGTTTCTTCCCACTGTTTTGCAGCAGGTAATCTCTGTGGCGTTACACCAGCCTGCAAAGCAGGACCAGGAGCAACACCGGAGAAGTAGAAAGTTGAACTTAAATATAAGATCTCAACATGTAGGATTTGTATAGTATGTTTTCAGAGGCGTGACTGAAAGGAAAGTAACAGCTTGGCAAACGGGAGGTGGTTTCCCACCTCCCTAGGCAGCGGGAGTCACAGGCTTCCAGCTGGTTGGCGTCAGGCACCAAAGAACATGCTCTCTCTCCCTGCCTTATGGTTTTTAGCATGGTCTGTAGTATCTCACTGCATCTCACAGGGGTTCACCTTAAACATGACTGGTGTACTTTTGTTCAGGGTCCACGTTGTCCTTATAGTTGCTGCTGTCAGATATTCACAAGAAAGAAAATCCTGAAGAGGAAAATGGCTTGTATTTCAGGAGGCTGTGTTAAGAGCATTTGCAGAAGTGCAAAAGCATTGTGAGACCAGGCTGGAAAAACACTTTGCAATTCATACTTGTGATGATATTGCAGTGGCGGTGAGCCACCATGGGACTGGTATTAGGGACACAGCTTTCCTTACACCAAGTGCTATCACAGTGAGAATAGTTGTGTGCAGATATTATTAAAAATGCATCTGAGTGTAAGTGTGAGGCATGACATGCCTTGTGTATTGCTTTAGCATACTGAAGGAATATGAAGATGTGAAGTTTGTGTATTTTTCTTTGAGCTTTCTTCAAATTAATGAAGTTTGCAAATAGCTTTGTTTAATTTAATATCCTTTACCACACATTGTTATCAGCTCCAGCCATTCTCTGGATTACATCAGAACGTCTATTCCCACTTAAAATCTAGCTAATATGACTACAGAGGAAAGATTTAAAGTTTGAGTCCTTTAGGATTAAATGTACTTGAAAGACTATTGCTTCTATCAAATTAATTCTTTTAGAACGCAACATCTGTAGGGTTGTAATATTTTATTTTATTATTATTTAATTCTTGAATGTTAAATTCATAATTATTTTTTTTATTTGTGATCTTAGAAGTTTTGAATAGGAAGAAAGGAATTGATGGTTTCATGGTTTTGAGCAATAATATTAAAATGGCACTTAAGTCTCTTCTAGCAGTACATTCCAAATGGAAGTTTTTGCAATCTGGAGGCATGTATGCTTCCTCTAAGATTTTTTGCAGTGCTTGCTGATTTTCCAAATAGTTTGCATAGTATGGGTTAGTCATTTTTAGCCAACCAGCAACTAACCTATGATCACAATTCAACACTGTTGTTTGATGTCACAATTTCAGTCTTAACAAAATACCCCAGATGAAAGTACTACAGGGATGACTGTCCTTAAGATTTATCAAAATACTGTAGATGCACCCTTCTGCTCTTAGAAACATGCCTGGCTTAAACCTGGCAGATTTCCTGGCAACGTGTTTCAGTTGGTATTAGGTAGCTCTTATTTGTGCACTTAGAATGCAGGGAAGAAAAAGCTGTATCTAGTGGAAATAAAATGAACTACAGAAATGCAGAGGGAGGGCTGAAATAGCAACAGTTATCTAAAATTATTCCTGTTCCTTGCTCTGTCCTACGTTACAGCTTTCTGCAGTATTTTCAGAAGGGTTGATTCTGCACTGAACACATGCTCCAAAGCAAAATGTTGAGAAAGCTGAGATCAGTTGCAAATGCAAACGTTGTGGCTTGTACCCATATGGAAGATCCAAATAATAAAATCTGAAGATGCAGTTGAGATCTTGACCTGCGAATCTCTGTTTCATGCATAACTCTATAAATGCTAGAATGTGGTGCCTTTCTGGGTTGCAGTTTTTTTCTAGTCCTCTAGAAAATAAGAACATACTGTTATTCCTCTGTTATCAATTGGAAAATGGGACACAGGGAGTGTCTATGTGGCAAAATACATAGAAATACCCAAGCTGATCTGAATGAGGCAGATGATTAAGTTCCAGAAACTCGATCTAAACTAATTAAACTGCATTGTTCTGCATAGTCCAGCACCATATTGTTACGAACCAGCCGTAAGCATTGGTGGCAGTTACTTTAAAGCTACTTTATATGTGTCTTGGCAGAATATTATCCTGAAGCTCTGCAGGAAACTGGACCTGGTGTTTCCAACCACTGCTTATAGCACTCTGCCTTCTTCCCCTCAGCTGGAGGAGAAGCACAACCTGCGCCTCCACAAAACATTAGTGAGAAGCAAAGCCAGAAAGCACCTAAATACTAAACCTCACCAGGTAGAAGGCCCATGTAGAAGGCATATTTCTGCATCAGGAGTTAAACCTTAAGTTTGATCCCTAAATTAATGTATTGAGGTGCACTTGAGTTCTGTTTGGAGGGCTTGAATAGGGCTTGAGCAGTGTCCAAAACTTGTTTTTGCTCTCTGTGCATGGGCATGGTGTTTGTGCAATGGCTGGTTGATAGGAGACTAACTACTCATCAAGGTAAACCTTTTTTTTTTTTTTTTTTTTCCTTTGGAGGATGCTAGACCCTTTACACAAAAATGCATTGCAAAAGAAGAAAGAAATTTATTTCAAGGTTTAGGGTAGAACATCATGAACCAGAAAAGAAAGATAGGTGAGGAGTAAAAACAGAAATAAGAGAATTGTGAGAACTACACTGGGCCTGGGGAAAGATCAGCTGAGAGAATGAAGAGATGAAGCAACAATAAATGAAAATGAAAGAGAAAACATAATAGACAACAGAGCTCCAAGGTAAGAGTAAACAGGTTGTGTACATTGTCACGCAGCAGCTATTTATTGGGACCTCCGAGAATATCAGAGCCAGCTTTTCTCACAAGGACATCTATAACTTTCTCCAGAAAGGACAAAATGCCACATGAAGTGTACAGTCTTCCCACGGATGCTGGTGGAGCAGCTGTTACAGGAGACTTTATCGTGGTCGTGGGGGCTGGCAGAATTATCATTTGCTTCCTGGAAAAAGATCACTAGTTCTTTCTTATGGTGTGGAAAGACAGAAAGTAAGAAAGCAACTTTGACTTCCCCATGACTTGTGTTTAATTGCAAAGGCCCAGGGTCACACAAACAAACATAAAATAACATAATATACAATTAAAAAAAAAAAAACAAAACAAAAAACACGGTGCCATCTGTAGATTCTGCTTTATAGCCTTGAAGCAGGGTATTAATGTGTACAGGTTTTCTCAGGACACCTCTTTAGTAATTGCTCCCAGCTGCAACCTGTTGGGTATTGATCTGGTTTTTGAGTGGGGTTATCTTGCATCTTCATCAAGAAAATTGTTAAAAGACCAGCATCTGGCTGTTATGCCATCAGCTTGACACCGGCGTTGAAAAACCTGCAAAGTTTCTTGTGCAAATTTCCCTTATCCATTATTTCTAGTTTCATCCTCAGTGGATGTAATGAGAACTTTATTCCTTTATCTTTGTTGCAGCTCCTCACCTACTTGAGTGCTGCTGTCATGGCTTCTGTTAATCTTTCCCTTCCTGGACTTAACAAATGCAATTTTTGCAATCCTTCTTAGAGGTTATTTTTTTTCTGGACTCCTGATGATTTTTAAGGTTCTCCATTAAGCCTCACTCCAGGCATCCACAACCTTCTCAACACCCTTCCAAAGCTGGACCAAATACTTCAGTTCTGGCCTCATCTGGATGGGGGGATTTTAATCTGAACATGTACTCCTGCCTACCTAGTGCAAGGTCAAGTGAAAAAATGTCAAACAGGCTGTTTTCCATAAAAATAACTTCTTTTTAAAATCAGATATCGATGACAAAACAGACTGCATTTAAATTCAGTAATTCATGTAATGAATATCATCAGTATATATTTTGAACAGTCTATTAATCTTTAAAAATGGTTTTGTTTTGACTTTTTGGCATTTGCTTTTGTGTGAGCTGTTTCATGTGGTGTTTTAAACTTAGTGGTTTGTGTCCTGTAGTATCCTGTAGTGTATAAACAGAATTACTGATGTAATATCATGCAGTCGTGTCTGCTTTTTCTCTCTCTTGATTATAGCAGTGACAGGCACCTAATTAACACAAGGTCAAAACTTGCTTATCTTGGTCTTCCCAGTTTAAAGGTAAAAATAATGAGCGAGACAGAGGAAAGAAATTATGCGAGCTCCAAGCTCAGACCTTGGAGACTGAAGCCTACATCAAAAGCTGCAGTTTGAGGACAGCTGTGGCTGTTGGTCAGCCCTGGCTGAATTCAGGGACTCCTTTTGAATTTTTTTTAAAAAAAGGAAGCTCAGTGTTTCAGTTTGTTCATTTCAAAATCATATCTGAAGATCAGATTTTGATTTCACCGTTGCTTTCATTTTAGAACAAATGTACAGTGTAAATCCAAGCCAGAAATGACAATAAATGGAAATTCTATGAACATGAAAGGAAAAAAAAAAACCAAAAAAAAAAACCAAAAAAAAAAACCAAAAAAAAAAACCAAAAAAAAAAACCAAAAAAAAAAACCAAAAAAAAAAACCAAAAAAAAAAACCAAAAAAAAAAACCAAAAAAAAAAACCAAAAAAAAAAACCAAAAAAAAAAACCAAAAAAAAAAACCAAAAAAAAAAACCAAAAAAAAAAACCAAACAAACCAACCAAAACCAAAAAGCCCAACAGTTTCTCTTTATTCATTTTGGTCTTGTGGCCATTGGTCAAATATTTTTTGAGCTCTAAATTCCTTCTTATTTTTCCCTGCCACCCTTATTGTCTTACTGTCTCTGGGCCTTCCTGCCCTTCCCTTCTCATCTTCTTCCTGCCCTGTTATCTTTCTCCCAGTTGTGATTTCTTCTCGCCTTCTTATCTAATTTTAAACTTTTTTTTTTCTTTTTGAATCTTACCACCATCGCCATCCCTTTATTCAGCCCTGTGTCACATCTGAGCAGCTTTTAGCTCTGTGTGTGTTCTCCAAACGCAAGAGTGCTACATCCCAGGTCACCTACGCTCTTTTGGCTGAGTTTATTGCCAGGGAGCACAGCAAATGGGAGAGGTTTGTGTGTGGGAGCAGTTGCTGAATAGATTTTGGCTACTCCCACATCAAAGTACATCGAGATGCTCTCATATCGAAGCGGTCACTGTGTCTAAATTTGCTGAAAAACATTCAATTGTAACTTAATTGGTTGTCCGTCATCTGAGGCTGCAACCAACCTGGCATGAGCAGAAAAAATAATCTTTCCGTGTCTCTCTTTGTCTAGCAACAGTTTCTAATGTGCCAAAGTTCTTTTCTCAATCATTTTTGATCTCTTGCTTTTATCCCCCATAGGATTCTCCTTAGTCACAACTTAACATTGCAAATAAGAGCATAATAAGCCACAAGTTCTATCGCTTCTTTTAATCAACCAATTTCCCCTGAAATCCTGGCTAGTTTTAGGCATTTTTGCATGTTGCTTTCAACTTGGTTTTAAAGTATACTTAATTATCCACCATTTTAAGAAAACAATTGATTCATAAAACTCCACTTTATTGTACTCTGCTAATCAAATTTACCTTTGTTTATATCTAGCCTGTGATAAAATCAGCAAATTGTGAATCATAACAAAACTGTGACTTCAATTCCGAATTTTTTTAGTTTTGAGGAAATCTCGCCTTTCAACATGGTTATTAAATGGAACGCCTTTAAAGGATGCATGATCTAAGTATTGCGGTGGGCTTTCCACAAAGTCATGTTGAGCTAAAGGAAAAGTTAGGGAATGAGCTAATTGGCCATCTAGTGCATTTAGCTGGTGTTACAGACATGGTAGTTACTGAGAGATGTTCTAACAAACCATATGAAATGTAGGCACTGTTGGAAAAACATTCTGCTTTAGTGCTGTGGCCTCGTGGCGCGAGGATTTACAGGAGCTTTGTCAGCAGCTCGTAATGAGAATGAAAAGATGGAAAAATGCTCGTTGTTTAGGGAAACAAGCTTGCTTTTTGGCCTATTTAGATGAAATTTGTTTTCAAAGTATTTCAAGTGTGGGTTATGAAGCGCTATTCTGACTGGGTAACTAAACGGCAGGAAAAACGCTATTTTAAATGCATGTGGCAAAGGGCTGTGCGTGGCCTGACTGTGTTGAGGTGTCCTGGGGAGTAAGACTGGGGCAGCAGCAAGCCTGTAGGGAGCTGATTTGATTTGGTATGGGATATAGCTATGCCAAACTGGGCCAGCACATGCTGTGACGGAGGCATTGTGAAGGCGGGCTTGGATGAGGTGCCCAAGACAGTGGGCCTCACTGGAAAGGCCCATTAAAATAGCACAGGTGCCAAGAGGGCTTGGTAACACCTTACACTGCTTGAAGAGCAGTTGTAAGGGCTCATCTGACTGGGCCTTAATATGTCCCTGCAAAGCTCCTGCAATTGTATTATGTATTTTATTTTTTTTTCCACGTTAGATCTGTGACTCTGGCAGGCCTCGGGTAGCGCTCGTGAAATGTTAATCGGAGCGCAGCACGCTGAGCAAAGGGGAACAAAGCTGACTGTTCTGCCCTGTAGCCAAAAAAAGAGAGAATGCCAGCAGATATTTCCGCGAATGGAGTCACACAAGAATGGTGACATGCTGTCCTGACTCAGTTTTGCGATGTCTGTGTTACAGCATGCTAATGCAGCGTGACAGGATGTCATGCTCCAAAGCTGGAAGTACTGGGGGATTATTCTGTGCCATTTTGCTCTCCCGTTCTGTCGCAGAGAGGATCTCTTCCTCCCCAAATGTACCCGTCCTTTTCTCACAATGGTGTAAAACGGTTGTGAAATGCCACTGTTTCTGATTCAATGTACTTTTTCACCCTCTTCATCATCCCCTTAACTTCTTTTGGTAGAAAAATATGAACACACGAGAAATAAGACTGAAAATTTTATTTGAAGCCAAAACTCTAGTTGAGTTATGCTGTTATTACTTTTCAGCACAGCCAGAAGATATAGAAATTATTTTGCTTCTGTTTTTGTGGGTTGTTTTGGGTTTGGTTTTTTTGGCTGGTTTGTTTATTTTGTAATATTGGAGACTTTCACCTAATAACTTGACCTAGGATTTTTAAGACTGGCATCATTTACTGTAGTAAACTCCCAACAGTTGGAGCACTGCCTTGAGGGCGGGGGGGGGGAGTCAGTCATTGCTCAACTTGGTGCTTCCTAAGCCACAGTCTGTGAATTCTCCTCTTCCCCTCACATATAGGGGTCAGGGTGATGCTGAAAACCCCTCCTGAAGTGCTTATACTAGCTGGGGAGCTAGTACAATTTTATTCCTCCAAGGCAGGAGAATGGGTGCTTACTCCTGCAGCCAGGTATTTTAGTTAATCCCATCACCCTGAACACCCAGAGCAACTGTGGTTGTACTGAAGGAGAGGAGGAACTAGCGAAAAACCTCTAATTGCTCCAGGTTTTTTTCCCAAACTAGTCTTGGAGACACTAATACCTGTTGGAAAACAACTCACAGTCCAAGGGGGGAGGCGGTAGCCGGTGGTCCCCATTACAGCAGTGAGGGCTGATTAAGGATACAGCTTGAAGAGGTTGCTAGCAGAGTTGTATGATTTGGTTGCTTCTGCTAATAAGCTTCTGAACTATATTTTTCAGGGAGGTCTTTGCTGCTCTCTTGTATGCCTGTGTAGTGCTAAATAGATCGGAAGATGGCTAAAGTAACAGGATTCTTTCTGTGTTTATTTCAGACGATGCCGTTCCAGGGACTACTGTTGCTGCAGCCACTGTTTCTGCATCAACATCAAAATCTGGTAAGAGTTTAAATTTACTGTTATCTAATATTCTGAAGCTCCCATTGCCTTTTTAGCTTTCAGCTTTTCCAACTTCTGGGAGAAATTAGGTGAATTATTTCACGTTAGGTGAATGTAGAGCAAAATATTTCTCTGGCCCTCATATAAAAGTCTGATGAGAAAAAAGGATTGAGGGATCTTAGTAAGAAGAAGGTTAATTTGAGCAGGGTGCATTTTTTGTTTCAGGTGAAAAAGGCTGAAATCTTGTGAGTTCCTGTGCTCTCAAAGAGTGGTTCAAGTGGGATCAGATATTCAAAAATTAGCTAAGACACAGTTCAAGAGATCATCAGATTGAGGATAATTTGGGAAACAGCATCAGTTAAGGGATTATGCAGCAGAGAGTAGCTGATTTGATGGGTGTAGAGTGACAGAAGAGGACATGGACTTTAACAGTAAAGTATTTCACAAGATATGCCAAAGTGGGGCCTCAGTTAACAGGCAAGAATACATGTGCATAAAGCTGTCATTTGCAAAAATGCTACTGGTAACTTCTTGAAACTGTTGATGTCGTGATTCACTTTTGGGCATAAGGGGGTGGCACCAGTGCCTTCCATTTCAAAAGCTGCATTCTCTTTCTGTTTGTGATTGGTTTTACTAGATCAAAGTTGAAGTCCTAAAACTATGAAAAAAGTCTATAATTCTGGCTTACATCTTCAACTGACGCATTCAGTTATCTTTATTTTGTATCTTTGTAGTTATGAAAAATCAATATTGCCCATATTTCATTCATGTGAGATAAATATCAACTCCTCTTTTATTTTGAGTATTGAAGACTGCTGCATTTAATAAGTGGTGACAGAAGAAAACTTGGACACAGGATTATAGTTTTTTGATGACTAGAGATATTAATGAGTCTGTTTTGGAGCTCAAAGCACTGAAATTATAATGATGTATAGACTTGAAGTGCTAGTAATGGAGGTAAATAAGACACAGCTAGGTGAAATATGCATGTGTTATGTTTATTACAGCAGAAGGATCAGTCCCTTTCAAATTGTGTTGCAGTTCTTTTATGTTTCAAAAACCCTGATGTTCGTGTTTGTTTCAGAGACATTTATTAAAAACTCAACACCTCACAGTGAATGAGCTCTTCAAATGCTTCACTGAATTTCTCTTGCCGCTTTTTGTCACAGAAGAGAAAGCAGTATTATTATTTATGCCTATGAGAAAAGCACCAGAAGCCCACTATGAGATTAAAGCACTTTGTGGGTGTGGAGCAAGCTCCCATGGAGGTCCATTCTTTGAGGCACTGTTATTCCAGGTGAACAGCAAGCAAACTGAGAGCAGAGGATGAGAGTATATTTTGGAAGTTCTGGTGTGAACATTGCATTTAGAAGTACTCAAGTAATATCAGGGAAAATGATATGTCATGTCATGATTTGTTCCTATTCTGTTATGTTTCCCATCCAGGAGAAGTGCTAGAAGATGTAGTAGGACATGTCAGGTTATTGTCAGGGACTGAAATGGGCCTCTGTAGTTGACAGTAGCACTTTCTGTTTGTATAGGATTACAGAATTGAAAACTGGGCTCTTAAAATGATTAGGTAGCTTTTTTCCTATGCCAGATCCCTCAGCAGCATTGGCCAGTCATGTGCCAGGGCCACATAGGACCCTGCAGTATGCTATCCATGCACAGCAAGACAAGCTGATTTAAACCTGGTTTGGGCAACTCTACTCACCTCTTTGTGTTCCAGCAGCAGCTGGAAGTGATCCCTGCTGCCCAAGGGAGCCCTTTCCCCTCCCTTCAGCCTCCAAATCTCACCCCTCTGGAGAAGAGAACTATGAGGAGCCACCTTACAAAGGGTACCAAGTTCATCTTGGGGAATATCACTTATTCATCTCATCCATTATGTCCTAAGCTTTGCTGCACATCTCGGAGGAAGGCCTGCCAGGTGCTCTTTTTTTCCCCTGGAAATCTGGGTACAGAGGAAGATGGTCTGGGATAGCTAGCCAGGGAAGAAGACTCCACTGGGGCTTGAGATGGACAGCAGAGAAAAGGGGAAAAAATTGCACAGACTACTGGAGTCTCTTCCCCTTCCGTTCTTTACCTGTAATATATAAGCTGTTTTCCTGTGTGTCACTCACATTTCTTTCTGGGGAATTTACATTTACACCCCTTCTCCTATGAAACAGGTATGCAGCCCAGTGCTAGTTAGCAGTCCAGTCCAGCATCACAGTGGACCTGTCCATCCATCTGCTCCAGGTTCCTTTCCCTTCCCTCACCTCTTCCACTGGCAGTCATGCCAGGCACCTCTGTATAACTCCCAAAGAGCATATGCCTCTTCCTTAGGGGACGGCTGGAAGATACAGCTTAAAGATAACTTTCAGCTGACAACTTGTGGATTGTCCACAGGATAAATCTTCCCTCTGATACCAACCATAAGCACTTTGAATCCTTTTTAAAAATGCGTGGGCAAGAAAGCTCTGTAAGGGCCAGGCTTTAAACAGAAATCCACTGCCTTTGTGCAAGAAGGCAGCTAAAGGTGTGTGTTGTTTATTTAGGCATGATAAAATAATAAAGATGTGAATGCCTTTCTTGCAGTAACGGAAGCTGTAAACCCATCAACTTTACAAGCAACAACATTGCAAGCGTCAGTGCTGACAACAGCTGCAATCAGAACTACACATGAGTCCATCACAAACAGTAAGTGAAAGTTCCTTCCAGCTAATTGCTGATGCTGTTCCAGTGGTCATTCAGGAAATTAAGCTGGAGTGCTTCTTGGCTTGGAAATTTGGTTTACCGAAGCAAACTCTTTGGTGAAAGACATTCTTGACGGTGTGCACAGGAGCTTCCTCCTGGTGGGTCTTAAGGCAGCTCTAAGCCAGGCTTTGTCATTGTCACTGTGTTATCACAGGCTTGTTATCAGTGGGGTGACCCACCTATGAGACAGGGGCTGGCTTTCTCTGCAGCAAAGGGAGCCCTGTCCCCGTTGGTCTATAATTTGAATGAAATATTCTTTTGATAATTTAAAACCAGGCTGCAAGCAGGGCAATAGGTGTGCTTTGTGTGTGTGCATAGGTGTGCATACAAAATTGAGGAAGTAATTTGAATGTCGTTCCTTTATTAGAGTCTACGTCTCCTACACCTAGTACTACTCAACAAATAACACAAGGTACAACACCACAGCCACCAGTAACAGTGACCACTGCAGCAGCAGCAGATAAAAGTGGGAACACAACAAACAGTAAGTGATAATTGCGTTGAGAGATTTCTGATTTATTGTATGCTATATTTCTGTAAAACAGTATGGAGCAATAAAAACCACCAGTAACAGTGACCACTGCAGCAGCAGATGAAAGTGGGAACACAACAAACAGTAAGTGATAATTGCATTGAGAGATTTCTGATTTATTATATGCTATATTTCCGTAAAACAGTATGGAGCAATATAAAGAGATCAAAAAGAGTACTTTGGGTTACGGATTTGGAGGTTTGGGGAAGTAGAGCTATTCATCCTACCATATTAAATTTATCTTTAATGAATCTTGCCCTAAAATCTTACACAAATAATATTATACTCTTAATTTGTAGTGGAGGTGATCTGAAGCCATTATACAGGATTTGAATCTCCCTGTAACTGAGAGAGATATACTTGGAAGGGGTTTCATTTTTTATTTTCTTCTGTGTTTGCTTTTTTTAATAAGTATTTCATGAAAAATAAATGATTCTTTGTGATCAGAGTGGTGTCAGAACAGCCCCCTTTGTTTTTTATTTTATATATGTTACAATGCTGTAGTTAATTATGTTCTATATTATTATGAGTCACAGAACTGAAAGCAGAGAGGTGGTACTAATTACCCTGCATCAATCTTAGGAAATACTTTTGTTCCCCATAAATCTTCAGAATAATGTCTGTTGGCCCAGTATATCAGATTGGATTCTAGAAAAGGCAATTTAAAAAAAATCCCACATGTCCAACAAGTAGTTGGATTAATTTGAAGAAGTATAATAGCATCTAAAAGGTGTTCAGTAAACTTAACATGAAATTCAGTCTCCCTTTTATGGCCATGAACTGCACTGTAGATGTTTGGTCAAGTCTTTTGCTGAACTGGAGCTTTGAAATATTCCGTTTTTCATACTTAATTGATTCAAAAAATTAAAAATAAATACTCTAGATATTTAACTCAGCAGTCGGTGGCATACCAGTGTTCTCTGAGTTGCTATTTACACCATACTGAACTATGACAAACGATTAGAATTTGACTTCTCTTCCCTTGGTTCCCTTGCATAAAAAGGGACTCCTATGAAACAGTCTGTGTACTTTCTCTGAATCTTCCTTTAAAGCTGCCCCTCGTGGGCCCAAGCCTCTCCAGGCTAAGCTGCCTGGAGAGCACTTACCCTTTCACTTAGTGGTTATATTTTCTACTGATGCAGCTTTCCTGCTGTGCTTGGTGTAGGGAGTAGCCTGATTGTCAGCCCGAAGTCTTTTGTGTTTTGGCTTGGCTTCTAAATGCCAGTATCAGTGAGTCACAGGATACAGTATGGCTGATGCTCAAGCTGCTGAAGTGATACTGAAGGCCACAAAGAATCTTTTCAAGCTTGCAATTCTGACCCTGTGGGCCTGTCCGCAGCCCGTGGCATGGTGCATCACATCATGGAAGTGATTTCTAGTCCTTTTGGTTTGGCAAAGGTTCCTGGCTTGCGGGTACCGGAGCAGCACAGGCACCTGGAACTAAACATTGGTGACAGGTAGAGCTCCCAGCAGGGAAAGGAAAGCTAATGAAGAAAGGCATATGTGCCAGTGCAGCTTAGCTTCGGCCTCCGCTCTGCACTGATGCCCTGAAAAACTAAAACTAGTGCTGGATGTACGATGGTGCCAGAGGTACGATGGGCCTGAGCGTGAATTTTGCACCAACGTGCCTCCTTTCTATTCCTGCTGTGTTCTCTTTCCATCAGCTGGAGCTCAGTCCTTAGTGGCTTGGGTTGTGATTTGTGTTTAAAAATCCTCATTTAAGCTAAAAATATACCCCAAAACTTGTGGTAAAAATGGTTGAGAAATTAACCTAAAAACAGGGCTTCCCTGCCTATCTCTTCCCTTTTAAGCAGTAAAAGTAAAGAAGATATTGGGAAGTGTCCTGCATTAAAAACTTTGTATTTTCTTCCAATGCTAAATAGTATTTGGAAAAACTGTATTTGAAAACCAATTTAAGTGGTTTTTTTAAAGACAAAATTCTGGTCTACCTTTCAAGAAACTCATAGCCTTGGCTTCAGCACAAAGGGGTGGGATGGGACAGAAAGTGGTGGCTTTGGGACAGGGCAGAAGGGCTGTGCAGACGTGTGGCCAGCCTTTACAGAAAACCCACAGACCTCTCAACCACTGTTTCTGTTTCCACCCCAGGCGTTGGCACGATGAGGTGCTGTTTGCTCCACGGCACCCTACCAGCCCCCCGTTGGCATCCCCAGCAGCAGCACAGGGCTGGGGGAGTCAGACTCCCTGAAGAGAGCACAGGCATAGCAGGACTTCTGCTCTCAAAATGGACAGGAGATGAAAGTTCTCTACTCTTTCACTAGCACTCACTTCTCCCCTTTTTTGGCTGGCTGTATGGGATGGAGGCAGAAATTGTCAGTACCTTTATGACACTTGAAATTTTACCTATACTACATCAGATTTTTAATAAAAAGCAGCTGCCTCTGTTGTTTTGTAATGGAGGCCATCGCTTTCTTTGCTTCAACCCCTGCTAAAAGCTTCAGTGAATGATCACATTCACACAGCAGAGATTTGACAGGGCTTCCTGTCTCCACTGCAATTTCTGTGGCTGCTGTCACCTTTTATTATAAATTCAGGAAAAGCCCCCAGTGCTCCACATGCTGTGAAATCATGCAAACTACTTTGTCTTTTTTCTTTTTTTTTTTTTTTTAAAGTCTTCAGAATTCTTTTCCTCTGCAGGCCATAAGTACAATCTCTCCCTCTTTGCCCTTCTGCCCTGCTTATTATACTGGAAGCCAGTAATTAGACTTGTCTCCTTAACCTTCTTGCTTATTAATGTAAGGGGTCAAATCCAGTATCTCACGTTTAGGCAAAAGAGTGACCTCACTTGTGCAGTCCAGGTTCCAAAACAAGGATTTATATGGTGCCACAGTACAGGAAGTTGCGTCTGCAATCAGGATTTCATATCCTGGGACACCTAGAATTATCAAAGAGAATATGAAATGAAATGCAACAAAAAATTATATTCTCCCTCCCTTGGATACAGAGCAAGCATCTTATGCAAGTTCAGTGCTCAAGGTATTAAATTACAAGTAAGAGTGGATTTTTTGGTTGTTGTTATTCTAATTTATCTCATGCCACTCTCCTGGATGATGATACATCATGGTGCAATGGAATATTAAATACTAAAAAGTGAGAAAATGAAAGAATGAAGGACATACTCTTTCTCTTTTTATCAAACTACTGGTAATTAAGAAGGAAGCTATACTTCAGTCAAATTACCTGAAGAAAGTAATGATAACATGGATTGCCCAATAGTCCTCAGGTCATTGCCACATGCTATAGATAAACACTGAGTATAGTTGGCTGCTAAGACACGTTAGGCAGAGAGATGTTTTAAAGCATATATTTTGAAATACTTGGGGTTTTTTGCTTAACAGAATATGTAAAGCTGGCAGACAGCAAATGCAATCAGCTATGGGTGTAAACATTAAAACTGAGATCTGCTTGGTTACCTCCCTAGCCAATTTCCATTCCTCTGAACGGGTGTGAAGTTGCATTGGTTCTGCTACTCTGGGATCTTTCAAAGTTTTCATGAATGCATTCGTTAATGCAAATGGTTTCTCAGGCTATTGATTACAGGGGTGAGGCCTAAATGTGTGTTTTTACTAAAGTATGAACTCAAGGGTGAAGGTTTAGTCTTCGATCATACAAAACCCTTTTGCTGTTGCTTTGGCAGGGTTTGGGTGTAGTTCCTTCTGCCCTGTAAATGTGTTTCCTTGATTTATTGATTGGAGAAGTACAGTGTTAACATGCAAACAGATGTCTATACTCGTTGCACTGCATAGAGTATATGTAGAGTATTTGCTGTTTATTTCAAGCATCTTATGATGTCTAAGCTAGTTAGGTAACAGACTGCTGTAGAGAAAATTTAAAGTACTGTTGGGAAACGCCAAAATACATGTGGATTACACGTAGGTTAAGTAGAAAATCATGCTAAGATCAAGTGAGGACATGTGTCAGATTTCAGCTGGTTAAAGAAAATGAAGAGCTTTCAGAGCACAAAGAGTAAGGAAGTACCTGAGGCTCAGATAGCAGCTTTGCAGAGCAGCTTCAGGTTCCCTGTTGTTGATTATCCCTTTGACAAATACGTGTTAACACGCTGTCATTTATCTTATCAAAATATCAGCAGGGAGAGCTGCATCGCTACCAGGGAGTTACGCCGCTGCAGCAATCAGCCCCGTTAGGACAGCTATTTTACAATCTTTGCTGCTTTACCATTTTTATTCATAATC
Source organism: Calidris pugnax (assembly GCF_001431845.1). Classification (NCBI taxonomy): domain Eukaryota; kingdom Metazoa; phylum Chordata; class Aves; order Charadriiformes; family Scolopacidae; genus Calidris; species Calidris pugnax. The sequence continues at coordinate 2,218,122 of NW_015090771.1, read as the reverse complement.
AGCTGTTGACAGTGAACCCACCAGCCGATGATGAGGAGTTGCTTTTGCAGCAGCAGCCGCCCTTCTCTGCGGTGCTGCTTTTCGGCAAGCCCAGGCCTCCCCCTGCCAGGCAGGCAGAATTGTTTGCAGCAGCTGGCTGAGCCGAAGCGTGATGAATTACTGCAGCGATGTGTCGGTGGGGACGGCAGGACTGAGTCACCGTGTGCCCGCGCAGAGCACGGGCACCGCAGTGAGGACTCGCGCCGTCTCCTCCCGTTGAGATCAAATTAAAGCTTGCATAGATACGAGTTATGTGGTTTACCAAAAAGGCAGATTTCTAGCAGGCGTAGCGTGCTGTCAGCGCTGCCGTTGTGTACGTGAGCAGTGGCTGGGTATGGATGCTTCTGTTCCCATAGGCTTCTGGCACAGAAGCTATTCGAGCTGCTGAATGTGTTGATGGTAAGAGCCTATGCTGTGTATTAGGCATAAGCCTTGGATGCTGCTTAAAAGCCGCTTCAAAGCCACAAGTCAGCAGAGAATTGGGTTGCTAGGATTTAATCTTACAGTGGAATTAAGTGAATCTTCCCCGCCAGGTTGCGTTTTTTGTCTTGGAAGTGGTAACAACTGGCACACAGACTTTTGCACCGTAGCACGTGTACTTCACCCCTTGACACCAGGAGAGGGGGAGTCTGTTTTGCAGTCTGCTGAAATAAATGCAATAAGCTTCGCACCAAGGCGTAGGTAAAGGCATGAGTCATACCTGGTGCTACCCCTGAGTCGCAGGAAGAATCTCATCCAGGCTAGCTCTCCGCGGGGTTACAAGGCAACTGGCTGCCTCCCTCCTCCTCTCTCCCACACACCTGATTGTTTTGCAGCATCCACAAAGCGTGTTTGTGTTCAAATGTCTCTGCACATGAAAGCTCACTGTTATTCTGCCTTACTTTCCATTCTTCCTTGCAAGCTTTTACCAACTTATGATAAGGGAGACACAAGATGGTTGCTGTTATTGTTAAAAGCCCGTGTGTCTTCAAGAGAGAAGTAGGTTCTTTGGGGTTTCTACTTTTTCTTTTTAATTGATCTCAGATTGAAATTCGACATTTAAAATTTGAGTCTGAAACATCCAAAGTAAGAACCAAAAGTGGAAAAGGTGAGCTTTTAAAGCTTCATTCAGAGCTTCTATGGTGAGAATGCAGGAATGATTAAAGTTCTCAGATCCTTGCATTATACCATAGTAAAAAATGATGTAGAGGGGCTTTTTGCACTCATCTCTACTGCAGATTAAGCTTGCATATTGAAAGAGTAAAATGCTGAGGTTTCTGCAGGTAGCTCACAGTGAAATTATGCTTCTCATCCACTAGAATTCCAGCGAAAATTTTAGGCTTTTAAGCTTGTTTAGTACAGTTTTCAGTTTGATTTTCTTCCATGCCTCAATCTTCAATAATATCATCCCTGGCCATCCACCCCCTCTCACTTCCCAAAGTTGCATGAATCCCCAGACTCCAGTGACTTCAGCTCACTCTTTTTTAGCTCATTGATTTATTTGCAGGTTGCCTCTCTGAGGTATTGCATTTAATAAACAAAAGGGGAAAGGAAGGTCCAAGTTAAAGGTGTGTGGTGGCAGAGCTTTGGGTAGGGAGCTGTGGGTGTTGGGGTGTTTTTCCTGAGAAAAGGGTTCTTTGAGGGGCCAAACTGGTAATCAAAGTTTTGAATAAAGCGTGTGATGAAGCATTCCTCAACGTTGACATGTTGCAAGTGCATGATGTTGCACTCGTTTGACTAACTTGTCTTAAAGTTGTTTTAGTTCAGGTGTTTGAAATTCATATGAAGAGGCACTGAAAGCGGTTTACAGCTCAGTCGCCTCTCTGATTTATATCAGAAAGGAAGTATAAGGTTACTCTTGGCCACCCCTATGTTTTATTCAGTAGGCACTGTCTTGCCTGTTGTTACACTGAAGTTTGAGCATAGACATAGGAATTACCAGCTGTGCTGGAACAGCTGAAATTCTTTGTCATTCGGTGACCTTCAGTTCCACAGGCTCAGGCCATGCCCTGCATCACCAGCTTGGACTCACCCTAGGCTGCAAATCTTGTGACACAGATGGCCTTGATCCTCTATTGACTCTGGGAAAGCAGAAATAAGACACTTTAATTTTTTCAGAC
>NW_015090771.1:2206072-2215261 GCF_001431845.1 Calidris pugnax | reverse complement strand
GGGTTTAATATTTTTCCTAGAACTTTTTTTTTTTTTTTTTTTTTTTTTTTTTTTTTTCCCCCAGGCGGAAAAAAAAAAAAAAAAAAAAAAAAAAAAAAGAAATGGAAATGCTATGATCCCCTGACGAGGCATAATCAGCGTGCAGCCCGTGTTCCCGAGAACAATCTGTTCTCTCAGCTCCCAAAGACAAGAGGAGCACCCAGGGCTGGGCTGCTGCCAGGACTGATAGGATGCCTGGAACGTGTGATCCCCATGGGAAGACAGCTCTCCGCGGGGTTACAAGGCAACTGGCTGCCTCCCTCCTCCTCTCTCCCACACACCTGATTGTTTTGCAGCATCCACAAAGCGTGTTTGTGTTCAAATGTCTCTGCACATGAAAGCTCACTGTTATTCTGCCTTACTTTCCATTCTTCCTTGCAAGCTTTTACCAACTTATGATAAGGGAGACACAAGATGGTTGCTGTTATTGTTAAAAGCCCGTGTGTCTTCAAGAGAGAAGTAGGTTCTTTGGGGTTTCTACTTTTTCTTTTTAATTGATCTCAGATTGAAATTCGACATTTAAAATTTGAGTCTGAAACATCCAAAGTAAGAACCAAAAGTGGAAAAGGTGAGCTTTTAAAGCTTCATTCAGAGCTTCTATGGTGAGAATGCAGGAATGATTAAAGTTCTCAGATCCTTGCATTATACCATAGTAAAAAATGATGTAGAGGGGCTTTTTGCACTCATCTCTACTGCAGATTAAGCTTGCATATTGAAAGAGTAAAATGCTGAGGTTTCTGCAGGTAGCTCACAGTGAAATTATGCTTCTCATCCACTAGAATTCCAGCGAAAATTTTAGGCTTTTAAGCTTGTTTAGTACAGTTTTCAGTTTGATTTTCTTCCATGCCTCAATCTTCAATAATATCATCCCTGGCCATCCACCCCCTCTCACTTCCCAAAGTTGCATGAATCCCCAGACTCCAGTGACTTCAGCTCACTCTTTTTTAGCTCATTGATTTACTCACTTCCCAAAGTTGCATGAATCCCCAGAATCCAATGATTTCAGCTCGCTCTTTCTTAGCTCATTGATTTTTTTTGCAGGTTGCCTCTCTGAGGTATTGCATTTAATAAACAAAAGGGGAAAGGAAGGTCCAAGTTAAAGGTGTGTGGTGGCAGAGCTTTGGGTAGGGAGCTGTGGGTGTTGGGGTGTTTTTCCTGAGAAAAGGGTTCTTTGAGGGGCCAAACTGGTAATCAAAGTTTTGAATAAAGCGTGTGATGAAGCATTCCTCAACGTTGACATGTTGCAAGTGCATGATGTTGCACTCGTTTGACTAACTTGTCTTAAAGTTGTTTTAGTTCAGGTGTTTGAAATTCATATGAAGAGGCACTGAAAGCGGTTTACAGCTCAGTCGCCTCTCTGATTTATATCAGAAAGGAAGTATAAGGTTACTCTTGGCCACCCCTATGTTTTATTCAGTAGGCACTGTCTTGCCTGTTGTTACACTGAAGTTTGAGCACAGACATAGGAATTACCAGCTGTGCTGGAACAGCTGAAATTCTTTGTCATTCGGTGACCTTCAGTTCCACAGGCTCAGGCCATGCCCTGCATCACCAGCTTGGACTCACCCTAGGCTGCAAATCTTGTGACACAGATGGCCTTGATCCTCTATTGACTCTGGGAAAGCAGAAATAAGACACTTTAATTTTTTCAGACCTTAATTTTCAGGGATATGTTATTTCCTAAGCCTTAACAGCACTGATTAAAATAATTAACTCTGCTCTTAAGTACAATCCCTAAAACTTTTTACAATATCACATTATGTGACAGTTGTGGCTGAAGCTTGTGATTATTTTTTTTGGTTTCATTTTTTGTTAAATTAAAGTTAAAAATAGAGGACAGTAAGTAAGCTTCTCTTTTCTGCTTCTGTTGCTCTTGGTGCAAGACTGCCTAGTTGTTCTGGGCTCCCAAGTCAGAGCTCTATGCTGTCTTCTGGCAAAGATGTGAGGCTGTTTCTGATGCTAGGATGTATTTTAAAGATGCCTTAGCTATGCCAGTAGTAACAGCTCTGTAGGGGATGGTTTGTTGCTTGTCAAGACACTACCAGAAGCTGTAGTGCTTTCTGACCTTGAGTCACTTCTGTGATGGTGGGAACGTTTGTCTGAAGGATGGTGCAGGATCTAAGGCAATACTTGTACAGGTCTATCTTACCTGAATGTCTGTCTCGTTTCCAGCCACGCAACAAAGTGGAACACAGTTGGCACAAAATCAGAGTTTGAGTTTGGATGTTTCATCTACTAAAGGATGGTCTTTTTCTTCTACAACGTCTCTAGAAGAAACCACTTCTGCTCCTGGAACTTCAGGTAAGTCTTGAAAACATGCATACTATTTTCCTATGCAAACAGTTACAAAGATGCAAGTAATTTTGAATCTCCTTCACTTGCACATTGTCCCAGAACAAGGGCTTCTTCTACAACGTCTCTAGAAGAAACCACTTCTGCTCCTGGAACTTCAGGTAAGTCTTGAAAACATGCACGCTATTTTCCTATACAAACAGTTACAAAGATGCAAGTAATTTTGAATCTCTTCTTCACTTGCACATTGTCCCGGAACAAGGGCCACCTCCTTATTCTTGCAGGGTATGCTATGTCCATGTCATCTATCTCTGAAGTTATGATGAGTGATGGGTGAACTTCAAAACATTCCTTTGGGATACTCAATGTCGTTACACGAGGATATAAATTACAAAAGATAATAGCAATCTTTATATATGCTGTATGTGGTCATTGTGTAGCATTGACTGCCAGAGGAGGTTATTGAGATAAATTTTCTGGCTGCAAAGCAAAGGAGACAAAGGAGAAAACAGCTATAATTTTTATGATTGTTAATAAATCTGGAGGGCAAATTAATGCGTGTTACCAATTAAATGACATTGTTCAAAGTACAACATGGTCACATGTCGGGTCAAAAAGATATTAATGCTTTCCAACTCCAGTCTAATTTTACACCAAAACACACCTAGAAAAACAGTTTTTATCCACTAAGCAACACTGAGGTGAATGTTGATGCCAGGTCATGAGAGTGATCATTTATTATGCTTCGAGCTGGCTTAACATTCCTAGATTTTGAAGAACCATTTATTCAGGTTTTCTTAAGGTCTCTTGAGCCTTCATTTCACTCTATACTTACTTTCATCTACATGTGTGTAAATCCAATAAGGACCCTGACTTTGTTTGCATATGCCAATTATTATTAATGCTTAACATCCCCCAGGGGATAGGGGGACTCTTTTTACAACTTCTGGATTGTGTTTGTGGGAGATAAGCATGCACGTGTACTGTGACTATTCCTCATAGAGGATAGGATTGGATATAAAAGTGGAGTACTATCATATGCTCAGTACGCACTGAAATGCTCAAAGCATAAAAAAAGATATTATAATAACAGCATTTTAAGGAAGTTGAGTTTTTTTAATTTTTAATCCAAGGCCACTGATTTACAGAGGATTCTTTGCAATTATTTCAATAAGTCTGTGCCCCATAATGCATATATTGTGAGCTGTAGTTGCTTGGTTATCCTGTTAGGCTTTGGGTCTATTGGCAGACGTGCATGGTATGGAAATCTTACCATTGGTACACTGCAATCAAGCAGAAAATCACAATTTTTTTATTAAAGGCGCTCTCACACAGGTAAATTCTCCAGGTTGAAATGTAATTGAATACACATCTGGCTGTGGATCACATGTGTTAATTACCTATTATAGAATCATAGAATGGTTAGAGTTGGAAGGGACCTTAAAGGTCATCTAGTTCCAACCCCTCCTGCCCTGGGCAGGGACACCTCCCACCAGACCAGGTTGCTCAAAGCCCCATCCAGCCTGGCCTTGAACCCCTCCAGGGATGGGGCAGCCACAGCTTCTCTGGGCAACCTGTTTCAGTGCCTCACCACCCTCACAGGAAAGAATTTCTTCCTAAGATTTACTCCCAGTCCTTCAGTTTAAAACCATTATTTACATTACTTATACAATTACATTTTACATTTAAAAATTTGCCCAGAAAGTTTTAAAACCTTCCTTGGGTGTGTTTGTGAAAGTCAACACCTTCCTCAACTCATTTTGCTGTAAAAGCAATAAATCTTCCTGAGCTTGGGGACTACCCAAGATACCAGGGCTATAATTGCCTGGCTGAGAAAGGAAGGTCCCATCTCTCCCAGGGGAGCCAGTCTAGGTGCTTGGCATAGTTTCCATATAGCTGTCATTTCTAAATCACTTCCTTCTGCAGCAGGATTTCCCTGCTTGTACCTTTCCTGTCTCCTCACAGCACCAACTCCTCCCTTTTTTGCAGCTTAAAAAATGGATGGTACCTGCAGTGGGGCTGGTGCTGCATCCCATAGGGGCTGGCAGAGCTTGCAAGCCAGAGGCACCCAAACCACAGCTTCTGTATGGGAGCTCAGGGGAACACAGATTAATGTTAAATTGATGCAAAACAAGATGTTTCTACTTGGTTTGCTCAACCAAAATAATTCAGCTGGCTAACCTCAAAGCAAAAGAATATATTTAGTTTTGAGACCATTTTCCATTTGAAAAAAAAAAAAAATGCCATTTTGGTGAAAATTTCCTTTCTTGCTGCAGCAAAAGAAAAGAGCACATCTTGAAGAGAAATTTCCAATCAGCCGTATCAAAAGATCAGGGTGTGGGAGGAATGCCACAGAGAGCTGGAGAGAGACTGAAACGAGTGGGGGAGCCTAGGAAAGAACTTGGAGAAACATCAGAGAACAGTATTGCTGTATTAAAGAAGATTGAAACCACCAGCCAGGGAGGAAGGGCTGTGTGGTGCTCACCCAGGTCAGAGAAGGGACTGTTCTCAGCTAAGAGAGCAACCTGCATGTGTGCCATTGACACACACACCTCTTCAACTTTAACTTAGGCTGTCAGGGATAATGTAACTCCTACTCATTCTCCGCCTCCACAGAGGATTGCTTGCTAATATTTAATTTTCCCCTTCTGTTTAATTAGTGAAAAAACAGAGATTTAATGGATCAGTCAAGAGTCTAAATACACCTGAGAATCTGCAAGCATTGTAGCTTTTTATTCTGTGACCTAAACAACACAAAAATCCGTAAAGCAGTATGAGCTTAAGTTCACCCAGCAGGATGGTAAGATCAAATGATCTATTATAATAAACTGTCAGATGAATCAACCTGCTGTATCTATTGATATCTTTATTGCACTCCTCCAATTATAAATCCTACTCACTTGATTCACAGGAGGCATCTCCCGAAGAAAAATTCTTATGACTAAGACAAGGAGGGTTTGACTCCTTTCTGTACGCAAACTGCGTAGGAATTCTGGATAGTGATATTAGGTAAAAATTACCCACCATATCTTCAGCTTCTTCACAAAGAGAGAGACACGAAAAAAGAGAAATGCCTGGGAGATAGAAAATATAGTAAAGCATCAGTTAACGCAATTACAGACACAATTACAGATCTATAGCATGGTCAGGGCAAGGAGGGTTTTTTAAAGTTCTTGCTGTTGCTTTGGTTTATATTGTGGTATCCCCTCTGAGTAATCAGCCAAATTTATTCATTTGTTTTGCCAGTGAACACAGTTTCTTGTGGCTGCCCTCCAAAAACAGAAGCAGAAAACTGCAGGGTATCCAGGCTGCTTAGGTAGCAGTTGTTGGAGAACAGAGTGGGGAGAGGTTAGTTATTGGTCTCTTTCTCCATCTGTCGAGATTCTAACCAGCGCTGAACTGACTCAGGCAGGTATTTTTCAAATCAAACCACCACCATGTGCCAAATTTTTTATCCTTGTCCTCCTTACTGCACAACAAGGGCTCAGCACAGCCAGCATTGCACACCTCACTTTTCATGATGAATCTGGAAATCTTCCCGGATTATTTATGCAGAGCATCTGCCCCCTAACTCGCCACACCAAAGGATGTGGAAAGCTCTGAAACAGGCAGCTCGAACAACTACAGTAGCTATGTTAGCAAGCAGAATGCTGCCTTTCCTTCTGTCCTCCTCTTTCTGTAGAGCAGCAGCATGTCACCCCACTACCAAAAAGGGCACTGGATGGTTATTTAGAAAATGCAAACTGAAATCACCTGCTGAACTGCTCCGATAAGCAGAGCTTTGTTTGTGTATCAGGGCTGAGCAATCTCTGAACAGAGGTTGAGCTGGCGCCTTGCTTGCATACTGGCAACTGGGGGAGAAAGAGGGGGGGACAATATTTTTCCTATTTAATTTTTCATGCTCTAGCAGAATCTGAGTGAGAGATCTTTAGGAAAGATGCTTGTAGTTTTATTGTGTGTAGCTGTGTGCAGTTTTTGAAAAATAACAAGACTCAGGAGTCTGCTGCAGTCCTTGAAGAAAGGGCAGTGGGCCACTGTCACATTTCCTACCTGGGATCATTTCTGCTGTTTGGATTTACTGAAGTGATGAGGTCTGGCTGGGACGGCAGCATGGATTTTTGTGGTGTTTGTGAGTAGTGAACTGCAGGTTGTCTGATCCTTCCTGTTTGCAGAGCCTAATGTCACCCATATACAGCTTTGACAAACCTTAAGTCCTTGGGGTGAGCCTGGATATCAGTCTTGGGCTTGACATGCTTTTTTGATTTGTTATTTGCTCTAATTTGAACCAAGATGGTTCACTTCTTTTTTTTTTCTTTTTTTTTTTTTTTGCAAGAGTGAAGTTAAAGGAAAATGTATAATTATGTTATAATCGTGAGGGGTTTTCTCAGGAAAGCTCAACTCTTCTCAGGCTTAGGAGATAAGGCTTGAAGTTTCATAGAGAAGTGACCTATTTGTAAGACTTGACAAGGTTTTCAGCCTTTCTCCAAGAATAGGCACACACAGGGCTTTACCGTTTGCTTGGTTGACCATTGCTGTGTGATCTTATGATACTTTTTCCATGGGATCCCACTCCTTATAGGCTGAAGGAAAGGCAATATTTGGGTAACACAGAATCATATCATATTTGGATGTTTCCTTAATGCTAGGTATATGTCCTGCTGTGTTCTGTTCTGTGTGTCGTTCCAAACCTCCTTTGATAGGCGAGTTATTAACTTCCCGAATGATCTTCCTTAGCTCTTATCATTAATGTTGCCCAAACATGCTATAAACATTGCCTAATGAATCATCACAGAGATGTTCTCTGAGCAAGGTGACAATGCTTTTTGCAGATGGATTAATGAGATGACAGAAAAGCTTAGGAAAAAAGTCTCCTCTGGATCCTAGGAAGCCAGTGTGAGATAACTGTGTATCTTCAGAGTACTCAGCATTGCTAATATTTAGTATGTTCAAGAATAGCTCTTATTGCTGTCTTTTAAGTATTTGGCTTTTCAACATGAATGCGCTTTTCATGCTTTTAAGTATTTGGCTTTTCAACATGAATGTGCTTTTCATGTGTTTGTGCTTCAAATGCAGTTAAAGCTCTGTCACGTGTATCGTTAGCAAAATTGGTTATTTGCACCCCAGTGGCTCAAGTGATCCACAGTTAAAAGAACATGCTTCATGCATGTCACAGCTCCGGTGGTAGGAGCTGTCTTTGTGCAAAGTATCAGTCCACAGCACAGAAAGTGCAGTGAGAGCATAAGGGTGGATTCGTGCTCCCTGGGGATCCCGGTCGGAAGAGGAGCCCTGCAACCCCAGGCACTCAGGGGAGAGGCTTCAGGGGTGCCTGGAGTTAGGGCTGCCTTCACACTGCTCCTTCTGTGGTCGCCCAGCCTGGTACAGCTGGGACATGGAGGACGTGCAGGTGGGTCATGTCCTCCCAGGGAGCTCTTGGGACAGGGTCAGATGCACCACGTTCCCCACAGATGCTGTGGCAGCAGTGAACCCTGAAAAGACCCAACAAGGGGGCTTTTATGGTGCCCTCCAGTCTAGAGGAGGGTGACCAGATGCTATGATTTATACATCAAAATAAGAAGTGAGTACTAAGGGTATATTGCCTAAGGGATTTTTTTCCATGGTAGGTCCAGTAATCCAGTGTGAGAGACCTCGCCAGGTGGGCAAAGTGTCAGTCACTAGCCCCTGGCAAGAGACAGTCTGTCTTGTGCAAACAGATAAATGTTTTGCTGCCAGCTCACGCAGGTGGATATTCTCAAAGATACAGGCGAGTTAGGTGCCCAGCTCCCTTTGACTTTAAAGTGATTGCAGAAGAGATTTAATGGGACATAATAAAAATTTGTGGCTAGCCTCCAAATATTCACACCCACCCTGATTTCCAAGCATGCTACAGTCTAGATACACAAAAGCAGCAGCATACTTGAAAAAAAAAAAAATAAAGAGCTAACAAAAAATTAGTGTTCTGCACCAAAAACTTGTGAAATGGCTGGAGGAAGCTGACAGTAGTGGGCCAGTAAGCATTGTTCACAGCGCTCTGCAAGGTCCATTTCTTCCTGATTACCAGTGCCTCTTACTCCTGCTGCTCGGCAGTCTGCTAGCCAAAAGCACCGAGATAATTAATGAAGATTCATTTTTAAAGGGTTTTGTGACACTTGAAGACGTGTCTCAATTAGGCATTTGAGGTTCTTTTTAATAAAACACTTATTTGTCAGTTAAATGCCAGCTATTCGCTCCCAGGCACTTAGTTGGTTTTGGCAGGAGGAATTTTTTAGGAATGTATCAATTAATTCAGGATTTTCTTCTCTTAAGCAGAATAATAACGCAGTGTAGGCTGTGCTTTGGATCCTACCCCCATTTATAAAGGACGTCTGCAAGCTTTCACAGCTCAGACTTTCTGGGCTTGGGAACAGTGTCAGTTCTGGGTCAGCATTTCTTGTGGGGTTAATGAGCACGGTCTTAGAGTCTGCCAGTTTGTGTGATGTGAAGACTGTGGACATCTGACCTTAGAACTGTTGCTAATAAACCTGTTCCTTCTGTTTTATTGCAGGCCTTCACGTGAGCTCCCCAAGAGAAGTGACAAGTAAGAGCTGTGTGCACACTGGCAAAAAGGGCTGGCGTGGGGTGGGAGGGGGGCAACCTGAGGAGAGGAAACATTCAGGGAACGAGGAGGCTCTGGGCAAAGTACAAACCTGAAATGTGGTACAGAAAAGCAGAGAATTGATGCTCAATTTGTAGCAATGAGTAACTTTTCTGTGATTTCAGCTGAATGCCATGTTAGACTAGCAGATACTGAAAAGAAAACGGGGTGGGAGCACAAAAAAAAAAAAAAAATCAGGCCGGGCATGATGAAAGGGGAATTTGATA
>NW_015090771.1:2122218-2198483 GCF_001431845.1 Calidris pugnax | reverse complement strand
TGTTTTTTGCTCTAATTTTAACCAAGATGGTTCCCTTTTTTTTTTTTTTTTTTTTTTTTTTTTTTGCAAGAGTGAAGTTAAAGGAAAATGTATAATTATGTTATAATCGTGAGGGGTTTTCTCAGGAAAGCTCAACTCTTCTCAGGCTTAGGAGATAAGGCTTGAAGTTTCATAGAGAAGTGACCTATTTGTAAGACTTGACAAGGTTTTCAGCCTTTCTCCAAGAATAGGCACACACAGGGCTTTACCGTTTGCTTGGTTGACCATTGCTGTGTGATCTTATGATACTTTTTCCATGGGATCCCACTCCTTATAGGCTGAAGGAAAGGCAATATTTGGGTAACACAGAATCATATCATATTTGGATGTTTCCTTAATGCTAGGTATATGTCCTGCTGTGTTCTGTTCTGTGTGTCGTTCCAAACCTCCTTTGATAGGCGAGTTATTAACTTCCCGAATGATCTTCCTTAGCTCTTATCATTAATGTTGCCCAAACATGCTATAAACATTGCCTAATGAATCATCACAGAGATGTTCTCTGAGCAAGGTGACAATGCTTTTTGCAGATGGATTAATGAGATGACAGAAAAGCTTAGGAAAAAAGTCTCCTCTGGATCCTAGGAAGCCAGTGTGAGATAACTGTGTATCTTCAGAGTACTCAGCATTGCTAATATTTAGTATGTTCAAGAATAGCTCTTATTGCTGTCTTTTAAGTATTTGGCTTTTCAACATGAATGTGCTTTTCATGTGTTTGTGCTTCAAATGCAGTTAAAGCTCTGTCACGTGTATCGTTAGCAAAATTGGTTATTTGCACCCCAGTGGCTCAAGTGATCCACAGTTAAAAGAATGTCCTTCACTCACGTCACGGCTCCGGTGGTAGGAGCTGTCCTTGTGCAAAGTATCAGTCCACAGCACAGAAAGTGCAGTGAGAGCATAAGGGTGGATTCGTGCTCCCTGGGGATCCCGGTCGGAAGAGGAGCCCTGCAACCCCAGGCACTCAGGGGAGAGGCTTCAGGGGTGCCTGGAGTTAGGGCTGCCTTCACACTGCTCCTTCTGTGGTCGCCCAGCCTGGTACAGCTGGGACATGGAGGACGTGCAGGTGGGTCATGTCCTCCCAGGGAGCTCTTGGGACAGGGTCAGATGCACCACGTTCCCCACAGATGCTGTGGCAGCAGTGAACCCTGAAAAGACCCAACAAGGGGGCTTTTATGGTGCCCTCCAGTCTAGAGGAGGGTGACTAGATGCTGTGATTTACACCTCAAAATAAGAAGTGAGTACTAAGGGTATATTGCCTAAGGGATTTTTTTCCATGGTAGGTCCAGTAATCCAGTGTGAGAGACCTCTCCAGGTGGGCAAAGTGTCAGTCACTAGCTCCTGGCAAGAGACAGTCTGTCTTGTGCAAACAGATAAATGTTTTGCTGCCAGCTCATGCAGGTGGATATTCTCAAAGATGCAGCTCCCTTTGACTTTAAAGTGAAGCAAACAGATAAATGTTTTGCTGCCAGCTCACGCAGGTGGATATTCTCAAAGATACAGGCGAGTTAGGTGCCCAGCTCCCTTTGACTTTAAAGTGATTGCAGAAGAGATTTAATGGGACATAATAAAAATTTGTGGCTAGCCTCCAAATATTCACACCCACCCTGATTTCCAAGCATGCTACAGTCTAGATACACAGAAGCAGCAGCATGCTTAAAAAAAAAATAAATAAAGTGCTAACAAAAAATTAGTGTTCTGCACCAAAAACTTGTGAAATGGCTGGAGGAAGCTGACAGTAGTGGGCCAGTAAGCATTGTTCACAGCGCTCTGCAAGGTCCATTTCTTCCTGATTACCAGTGCCTCTTGCTCCTGCTGCTCGGCAGTCTGCTAGCCAAAAGCACCGAGATAATTAATGAAGATTCATTTTTAAAGGGTTTTGTGACACTTGAAGACGTGTCTCAATTAGGCATTTGAGGTTCTTTTTAATAAAACACTTATTTGTCAGTTAAATGCCAGCTATTCGCTCCCAGGCACTTAGTTGGTTTTGGCAGGAGGAATTTTTTAGGAATGTATCAATTAATTCAGGATTTTCTTCTCTTAAGCAGAATAATAACGCAGTGTAGGCTGTGCTTTGGATCCTACCCCCATTTATAAAGGACGTCTGCAAGCTTTCACAGCTCAGACTTTCTGGGCTTGGGAACAGTGTCAGTTCTGGGTCAGCATTTCTTGTGGGGTTAATGAGCACGGTCTTAGAGTCTGCCAGTTTGTGTGATGTGAAGACTGTGGACATCTGACCTTAGAACTGTTGCTAATAAACCTGTTCCTTCTGTTTTATTGCAGGCCTTCACGTGAGCTCCCCAAGAGAAGTGACAAGTAAGAGCTGTGTGCACACTGGCAAAAAGGGCTGGCGTGGGGTGGGAGGGGGGCAACCTGAGGAGAGGAAACATTCAGGGAACGAGGAGGCTCTGGGCAAAGTACAAACCTGAAATGTGGTACAGAAAAGCAGAGAATTGATGCTCAATTTGTAGCAATGAGTAACTTTTCTGTGATTTCAGCTGAATGCCATGTTAGACTAGCAGATACTGAAAAGAAAACGGGGTGGGAGCACAAAAAAAAAAAAAAAATCAGGCCTGGCATGATGCAATGGGAAATTGATATAAATAGAATGTTTACCAGGGAGCTTGTTCTTGTCAGTGGCTCGCATTCCTCGTCTTGAGGTTAAAAGCAGCAGGTTCCAGAGTAAGGCAAGAGTTTCCTGTACTAGCAAACCTGCATTGTCCTATTTTCCTTTCTCTGGGCTTATCAGGAAACAGTCTCTTCTGTTCTGGTCCCTACAATTCTTGCTGTTGCTGCCAGCAAAAGTTTGTCCCTCCTGTTACCATGATGGATTGTTATTCTGATCCCATATCATCCCATAGCTGGAAAATATCTTTCAGATTCTCTTTCCAGAGAAAGTAGACAGGATGGGCTGGCTTGTGAAAAACTTCAAGAAATGAAGTGGATAACTGAGTTAAAGTTTTTAGTTGCTTAATCCATTTTATTCATTCAGTAGTGCGTCTTTTAAGCTATTGTTCCTTTTATTTATGGTCTCAAGTAGTTTGAATCATAGAATAGTTTAGGTTGGAAGGGACTTTTAAAGGTCATTGAGGCCAACCCCCCTGCAATGAGCAGGGATATTCAACTAACTCAGGTTGCCCAAAACCCTGTCCAACCTGACCTGGAATGTTTCCGGGGATGGGGCATCTACCCCCTCTCTGGACAACCTGCCCCAGTGTTTCACCAGCTTAATTTTAAAAAATTTCTTCCTTGTATCTAGTCTAAATCTTCCCTCTTTTAGTTTAAAACCATTACCCCTTGTCCTGTCACAGCAGGCCCTGCTAAAATGTTTATCCCTGCCTTGTTGAGGTTGAACAACCTCAACTCTCTCAGCCTGTCCTCACAGGAAAGGTGTCCCATCCATCTGATCAATTTTGTGGCCCTCTTCTGGACCCACTCCTACCAGTCTGTGTCTTTCCTGTCCTGAGGGCTCCAGAGTTGGACACAGGACTCCAGGTGGGGTCTCACCAGAGCGGAGTAGAGAGGCAGAATCACCTCCCTCAACCTGCTGCCCACAGTGCTGTTGATGCAGTCCAGGAAACAGTTGGCTTACTGGGCTGAAAGCACACATTACTGGCTCATATCCAGCTTTTCTTCCACCTGTACCCCCAAGTCCTTCTTGGCAGGACTGCCCTCAATCATTTTATCCCCCAGCCTGTATTGATACTAGGCGTTGTCCTGACCTATGGATTTATCTTTTCTGCATCACTCACATCTTGGTCATTTAGTAGAGAACTAGGAAAATAATCAGGGAATTTGAATCCTCATTTTTTTTCTCCTGAGGAGATGCTGCACGAATGCAGGGATACACGTTCCCGGTTTTCAGTGTAATTTGTTTCTGTTGACATTTTCAGTCAGTATCCAGGATAACTCATTGCTGTGATAATTGTCTGCTTGCCCTGTATATCATGCAGTATATCAGGTAAGGTAGAGAAAAGGGCAGTAGTATTTCCCTGGGAAATCTAAACCAATCACATGGAATTACGAATTCATAAGAACTATTTCAGTCACTTGGTGATGGCTCACAGTTTCCATCCTTACATTATCACTGCTCAGCAGAGAGGCACCACAGAGAGAGAACTTCTGCTTTAAAGAAACATAGTGATTTTTCAGAGATAAGCGTCTCAGACAACGATTGTTTCCTACTCCATAGCATCAGAATGTCTCAGCTGTGGCTGTATTGTTTAGGCACCACACAAGCACGTAGTAAATGATCATTTTTCCCCAGGAGGTTTCGGTCTCTGGCCAGACAAATGAAAGGGGAGAGGGAGGGAAGAGGGGAAGAAAGGAAACAGAGAAGGTAAACAATCTGCCCAAAATTCACGCAGCTTCACAACAGCAGAACAGAAATGAAAACACAGCGCTCTCAAATCTTTCCCTTTGCATTACCAGTCAATCCACATAAATTTTTAAGTAGAACCATGTGGCTCCTAGTTACCTGGAAAATCCAGTATACTGGCATATCCAGCAAAGCTGTGTAGAAACTGCCCCCTGGCTGTTCTCTTCTGTCTTCCTCTTGCATCAGGAGACAACATACTCTTATATGTCTGAACAGGCCAGTAGGTTGTGAGAATGGGAATATGGGCAAAAGGTTAATAGTGGAGCAAAAACGATCAGCAAAGCATTTATCAATATTGGGCCTGAATTTTTAAAATCAATGCAGCAAGGTACCCCTACAGGCTTGGGACAAATAAATATTTTTTTTGTTACTCTAATTCGGCAAACTGGAATCACACGTACTCCCTATACAAAAAATTTTAAAAATCCATCTATAAAAAAGATGGACCTGTCATACAGAGACTTAGGGGAACAAAATTGTATTCTAGCCCTCAAAATGTCCCAGGGAAATTTGGTTTAATGACCCAGCTAATTTTGTAGTTCTAGTCATAAATTTGAGCCCTTTTCTGTGCATCCCTACAGGTGTATGGGGTATGAATGGGTACCTGAGCAATGGATGAAAGACTCGGTGGCTGCTACCATGTTCTCACTACTTCTATACAGAGCTATACTCTCTGCTAGCTGTCCTGCTTAACAGACCACCTTCCCCAGGCACCTTTGTTTGGGAGCCATTTCTGATATTTAAACGAGCAATGGAAATGCTCAGCCTTGCATTACAACTTTGAGGCTGCTGGGCATCTAGCTATCCATTTGTCCAGTTGATCATCTTTGTCAGTGGCAGTAAGCACACATCTACTCAAGCCTCCATCCAATATGGAATACAATCCTGTTTGCTGTATAATGTACCTAGGGAAGCACCTAGGTACCAAATGTTTGTTTTGGTACCAAAACAAACCATACCAAAACAAACATACCCAAATGTTTGGTTTTTGTTTTTTCTCTCTTGGAGTTCAGTGGTTGTTTTTCCACAGGCTGTGTGCAACAAGGTAATAAATATCTTGTGTTGTTGATACCTGACTCACATTCTGATTAGCACCTGAAGGTACACATGCATTCCTTTCAACCCAGCCCTAAAAGATGCCGAGAGGCTCCCAACAGTCATTGTTGTCCCCAAATGTGGCAGAGGGAGAGCCTGCAAATCCCTTTATAACACTCAACTCTCAAGAAAATTGCTAGCTACTGATATTGCACATCTTTAGACTTCTTCATCTACTATTAGCACTTTTCATAATTAGCAGTGAAAATCTTGGTCTTTCTTCTTTTGGAGGCAGGGCTAATTTTCACCCTCTGGCTTGTTTATTTGCTTGTCAAGACATCTAATGTTGAACAGTACCTTAACCTCTTAAGAAGTTTGTAGTTCATAACTTGTAAGTTGATAAGCAGATGATCCTATGCACTGTGTTTCTTCTAGGCCACACTAGATAAACTTTTCCACCCCTCTTGCCAAGTTATCCAGATATTATTGAGAAGAACTATAGCTGCGGAGCACCAAATGGCTCCAGAACTGGGGACACAGAAGTTGTTTTGGGAGGGTAATTTTTCAGGGGAAGTTATCTGAGGAGTTCTGGCAATTACATGTTAACCTGAAAGGCAATATTTCTTTTGCAAATCTAGCTTCTGGCAGTCCTGGAAGCAGTTCTGGAAACAAGAAAATGCCGGAGAGTACTATCCACTATTCTAGTGAGTATTCCTGCTTTATTGTCCAGCTTTTGAGTTTTCAGTTGATCAGTTTGACTTTTGGTGAGTGATTGGAGTAGCAGAGAAATGAAACTGGCGGTTTTATTTCTAGCCTTACCAGATGTAGACCCTATTATAAACCCAATTTAACTGCCAGTTATAAAAATCCTCTCAAAGAGAAACAGAGCTTAACAAGTTGACACCACTCTCACTGGAGAGCAGCACAATTATTCCCAAGAACTAAAGTCAAAGTGATAGAACTGAAAAAAAATGTGAACAGAGTCATCCCCTGTGGGAGAAGACACAAAAAACCATGAATATGTTGTTCATACACTGTTATGAGTACACAGTATATTAATATATTGTTATGAATGTATTATATGAATATGTTGTTCATATTGTCATGGGAGAGAAGGACTAGGAGGGAGTCTTCTGGAAACTCTTCAAGCACTTGGTATTTGCATGGTGCATGTTACTTAATCTTTTATTTTAATATTATGCATCTCTAGGGCAAGAGTTTTGCTGCAGATCTGCTATTTCCTACCCAAAGTACTGGCTTAGCAAAATATGTTTGATGTTTTTCCACTGTAGACTTGTCTCCGGGTTCTCCCTCTAGTTCCACAGATACACACACACATCTATATGAATATTAAATATTAATTGCATCAAAAGCCATCAAAGATGCTGCTTCTGAATATTAGGCAGGCATGACGGCTAATGCTGAGGAAGGTTGTGGGAATGCAGCCACAGCTTTCCCTGATTTGAATGTGGCCAGTCACTGCCAGAAAAGAAGATAAATGGAGAGAAATTGGGCTTCTATATTTTCCCGGGAAAGCTTCTCTTCATTACATAATTCTTTCCTTTTTGCTTCTTGGCTGGGAAACACCTGTCAGGAAATGGCAGATGGTGGGAAATAATAAAAGGAAAGAGATGTCCTCATTTAAAAAGGAGATCTTGCATTTTATATTCCTGGTTGTAAGTGCTGTGGGGAATGTTACTGAATTATGTAACTCCTCGGTGCCTTTCTGGGCGTACAATGTTAAAAGAGAAATAATCGCTTCAGTTGCTGAATTTCAGATGAGTCTTGTTTTCAAAAAGAGGGGTGAAAAAAATAAATTGCACGTATCAAAAATTTATTCCTGAAACACGACTGTTTTGCAAAGCCCTTGGGGGGCCACCAGCAGTGGGGGTGAATCGTGAATATTTTGATCAAGGTTATGGTGGTCTCAGTGGGGCGCTCCCCTACAGAAAAGTGGGTGAAACCAGCTCCACGGGCAGCGCGGGTGCCAGGGAAGGACTAAGGTTGGGGGAGGAAGGTTCCTAAATCCTTCCTCCACAAAGGCTGCAAGCCTGAGGCTCGGTGGGTGCGGGAGGAATAGCAGGAGCAGCAGGTTACCCCACTCCAGAGAAATCGTTAATGTTTGGTGAAGCTGAGCTGGAGGTGCCTCTTGTTTTGTGCACAGGACTGCCTGTATATGGAGGCAATGCAAGCCAGGGGCAGCAGGCAAAACAATGTTCTCCCTCTTTTGCAGGCGTTATCCTACCAATTGTCATCACCTTGATAGTCATTACCCTTTCTGTCTTCTCACTGGTGGCTTTGTACAGAGTGTGCCAGAAGAAAACTCCAGGTAGTTGCTTTACTTTCTCGGGGTGGGGGGAAGATCAAAGTGCTTTTTTTTAGTATTGAAAGATCTCTGAGGTCTTATTAGATTACCTTAACCATAGATGTTGCAGTTGTCCGATAGGAAAGCATCTTGTATTTCAAAGTATATTGCCTAAAGTAGGAAAGTAACACTTCATTTTCAAAATCAGTAGGAAGAACAGAGGGAGCAAAAATGTCTGTGATTTTTGGAGAATACATAATGCTATAAAGCTTTTTGTTCATGCTTTTGCAGATGCAAAGAGCTAACAAACAGCTGTGATAACACAATCAATCAATCAGGTAGAAAAATGCAGTGAAAAATAAGTTTGTTGATATCGTTTAACAAAATCACTAGATTTTATCTCTGTTCTAAATACAGACAAAGGAATATCAATGCTTTATTTTAGGAAATACCTGATATATGCATACACGCACACATATCCACATATATACATTATATAAAAGTAAAATTTTCCAGTTACAGTATAATGTACATGGGAAAAAAATCCCTGAAAAAAAGCAAACAGTGTTTTCAGAAACAGTCATTTTGACAGGTCAGCTAAACCCAGTATCTATTTTTCTGCTATTCATGAACTACTTAAGATAATGGGGTATAATTCCATTGAATTCCATTTGCCAAATGCTTCAAAGAGTTGTCTGAGTGGGCCACGGGTAAGTGTAATTCTCCATTGAGTGAAAAATCAGATCTGAATCCAGACTGTAGTCTTCCTCTCCCTGCGAGCTGGCATGAGTTAGGAGACCTGTGCAGAGCTTCAACTGTGAAATCACCAGGCCTTGGAAATACAAGATGACAACAGGGTGCTGAAGCTGTAGACCAAGGCAAGCAGTGTGTCGTAACCAATTTAGCCAATGACATGGAAAACCAGACCCAGATACACAGAGGAGGTGTGGTCCTTGCTTAGGAAATTACTGAATATTTGCAGTCGAGAGGTAAAGATATGAGGTGAAGAATGTTTCCTCGCCAGTCTCCCCTGTGCACAAATGCCAGCAGGCACAGTTACTAGCAAATTCACTTGGAAGCTAGAGTAGATTGATATCTGTCGTGCTTCCTGCAGAATTTGCTCAGGTCTGTCTGGTGTAGGTGGAGAGCCCTGTGCCCAGTGCCGTGGGGCTAGAATTGGCTCTGTCCCTCCAAAGTAACCCCTCGGCCCCCATCCATCTGCCCGCACTTGCACATAAGAATAAAATATGTTTGCTATATTTCATTCTGAGGAGAAACCCATTCTTCATCAGCACGTATGACCGACTCTGTTTTCAGATGTCATGCCAGGTTAGACCCCCCAAAGCGTACATCCTGGCAGCTTATTCCCTCACTCCCCTCACCTTGTATCTTTTAGCTCAGTTGTTATGTACTTAAGAACCAGTGCATGCTCTCCTCCTGTGCCAGCTACCCGGGGAGCTGAGGGGAAAAATGTGCTTCTGTTGTGCTCTTGCACAAGTCACATCCTTCTCCCTAGCTTCCAGAAGAATCGATTCAACCAGTTGGCTTTTGTAGATGACTTGGTTATCTTTTGGGAAGACGAACTAGAAAAATAACAATTACCAGTCAGGATATCTGTGGTGCTTCCTGCAGAATTTGCTCAGGTCTGTCTGGTGTAGGTGGAGAGCCCTGTGCCCAGTGCCGTGGGGCTAGAATTGGCTCTGTCCCTCCAAAGTAACCCCTCGGCCCCCATCCATCTGCCCGCACTTGCACATAAGAATAAAATATGTTTGCTATATTTCATTCTGAGGAGAAACCCATTCTTCATCAGCACGTATGACCGACTCTGTTTTCAGATGTCATGCCAGGTTAGACCCCCCAAAGCGTACATCCTGGCAGCTTATTCCCTCACTCCCCTCACCTTGTATCTTTTAGCTCAGTCATTATGTACTTAAAAACCAGTGCATGGTCTCCTCCTCTGTGCCAGCTACCCGGGGAGCTGCAGGGAAAAATGTGCTTCTGTTGTGTTCTTGCACAAGTCACATCCTTCTCCCTAGTTTCCAGAAGAATTGATTCACCCAGTTGGCTTTTGTAGATGACTTGGTTATCTTTTGGGAAGATGAACTAGAAAAATAACAATTGCCATTCAAGCTGGTTGATTGAATTAATGTACTTCATGCAATGCTGCAAAATCACAACTAAGCCTTCTGCTAGCAACTGCAATAATTATGTCTAAATGTTTACTTATCTGAGTTCCAGCAGTCAAAATGATATTAACTTTGTTCCTTCTTCCAGAGAGACAAGAGAACGGCACTGAACAGTACGTTGAATCCTGTCTTTTCGTTGCTTTGAGATCTATCATGGGATGCTTCTGAATGCAGTAGATTCCGCATGAGACTTTCTTTGATCTTTCTCTGTTTAAACATAATAAGTGGTTGCCACGCCAAAGAGAAATATCCTATTGAAAGTGATGCACTTGCAGTTATTCTACACCTGTATGCATGATAAGCAGCTGTTCTCATGGATAGAAATGTGATAGCTCTCAACTGTTTTGCAGGGGATCCTTTTGAAATGGATAAATGGCTTATGTTGTGCCACAGGGCCAATTGGCCCAGTCTTTTATCTTTCTTTTTCAATTTTTACCCTGTTGATTTTTGTTTTTTTTTTCACACCTATCCTTTCCTATTCCCCTTCTTTTGTTCTTGTTTTCTCTCTTTTTGATTTTATTTATTATGGATTACTTTTCTCTTTCTTTCTCTCTATCCCCCATTATTTAATGTTCCTCTGTGCCATCTTCTCTCCACTAGTCCATTTGCAGAGGCTCAGTTAAAACAGTAGCTTTTGCAGATGCAAAGAGCTAACAAACAGCTGTGATAACACAATCAATCAATCAGGTAGAAAAATGCAGTGAAAAATAAGTTTGTTGATATCGTTTAACAAAATCACTAGATTTTATCTCTGTTCTAAATACAGACAAAGGAATATCAATGCTTTATTTTAGGAAATACCTGATATATGCATACACGCACACATATCCACATATATACATTATATAAAAGTAAAATTTTCCAGTTACAGTATAATGTACATGGGAAAAAAATCCCTGAAAAAAAGCAAACAGTGTTTTCAGAAACAGTCATTTTGACAGGTCAGCTAAACCCAGTATCTATTTTTCTGCTATTCATGAACTACTTAAGATAATGGGGTATAATTCCATTGAATTCCATTTGCCAAATGCTTCAAAGAGTTGTCTGAGTGGGCCACGGGTAAGTGTAATTCTCCATTGAGTGAAAAATCAGATCTGAATCCAGACTGTAGTCTTCCTCTCCCTGCGAGCTGGCATGAGTTAGGAGACCTGTGCAGAGCTTCAACTGTGAAATCACCAGGCCTTGGAAATACAAGATGACAACAGGGTGCTGAAGCTGTAGACCAAGGCAAGCAGTGTGTCGTAACCAATTTAGCCAATGACATGGAAAACCAGACCCAGATACACAGAGGAGGTGTGGTCCTTGCTTAGGAAATTACTGAATATTTGCAGTCGAGAGGTAAAGATATGAGGTGAAGAATGTTTCCTCGCCAGTCTCCCCTGTGCACAAATGCCAGCAGGCACAGTTACTAGCAAATTCACTTGGAAGCTAGAGTAGATTGATATCTGTGGTGCTTCCTGCAGAATTTGCTCAGGTCTGTCTGGTGTAGGTGGAGAGCCCTGTGCCCAGTGCCGTGGGGCTAGAATTGGCTCTGTCCCTCCAAAGTAACCCCTCGGCCCCCATCCATCTGCCCGCACTTGCACATAAGAATAAAATATGTTTGCTATATTTCATTCTGAGGAGAAACCCATTCTTCATCAGCACGTATGACCGACTCTGTTTTCAGATGTCATGCCAGGTTAGACCCCCCAAAGCGTACATCCTGGCAGCTTATTCCCTCACTCCCCTCACCTTGTATCTTTTAGCTCAGTTGTTATGTACTTAAGAACCAGTGCATGCTCTCCTCCTGTGCCAGCTACCCGGGGAGCTGAGGGGAAAAATGTGCTTCTGTTGTGCTCTTGCACAAGTCACATCCTTCTCCCTAGCTTCCAGAAGAATCGATTCAACCAGTTGGCTTTTGTAGATGACTTGGTTATCTTTTGGGAAGATGAACTAGAAAAATAACAATTGCCATTCAAGCTGGTTGATTGAATTAATGTACTTCATGCAATGCTGCAAAATCACAACTAAGCCTTCTGCTAGCAACTGCAATAATTATGTCTAAATGTTTACTTATCTGAGTTCCAGCAGTCAAAATGATATTAACTTTGTTCCTTCTTCCAGAGAGACAAGAGAACGGCACTGAACAGTACGTTGAATCCTGTCTTTTCGTTGCTTTGAGATCTATCATGGGATGCTTCTGAATGCAGTAGATTCCGCATGAGACTTTCTTTGATCTTTCTCTGTTTAAACATAATAAGTGGTTGCCACGCCAAAGAGAAATATCCTATTGAAAGTGATGCACTTGCAGTTATTCTACACCTGTATGCATGATAAGCAGCTGTTCTCATGGATAGAAATGTGATAGCTCTCAACTGTTTTGCAGGGGATCCTTTTGAAATGGATAAATGGCTTATGTTGTGCCACAGGGCCAATTGGCCCAGTCTTTTATCTTTCTTTTTCAATTTTTACCCTGTTGATTTTTGTGTTGTTTTTTTTTTACCCCTATCCTTTCCTATTGCTTTTTCAATTTTTACCCTGTTGATTTTTGTTTTTTTTTTCACACCTATCCTTTCCTATTCCCCTTCTTTTGTTCTTGTTTTCTCTCTTTTTGATTTTACTTATTATGGATTATTTTTCTGTTTCTTTCTCTCTATCCCCTATTATTTAATCTTCCTCTGTGCCATCTTCTCTACACTAGTCCATTTGCAGAGGCTCAGTTAAAACAGTATCTCCATAAGGAATTTCAGGAGTGTGAAACTGACAAAGATTCACTAGAAGACATATAGTACAGGCCATTGGGTCTGGCTGGGGTCTCTGTGTTTTGCATGACTAAAAGCAACATTTGGGCTGCTGATTTACTTGCTAGCCCTGACTCCCTGTACATCTGAGGTGGTCCTTCTTGCAATTCAGCATGGCTAAAACCCTTGTATTGACAGAGATAATTCCCTCTTTTCACCCAGATGTACCTCTTCTGTGGAGCACTAAACTGAATCTGCAGTCATGCAACTTGATTTATTATATATTTTCAGAGAAAGATGTTTTTAGAGACATTGGTATAAGGTGTTTTCCACCACCAATGGAAAACGTGATCTCATGCATGATCTCATGCAAAGCCCATTTCAAGTCCTCTAGTGTAGACTGTCAAAGGTGCTGCCTCCTTCAGATAATCATCCTAGGGTTTTCTTTGGTTGACCAACATGCATGCTGCGTTGCATGCTGACTGTCTGCTTAAATGTTTTCTGACTTCAACAGGGCCCAATCAGATAAAGAAGGAGTCAAACTTCTTTCTGTGAAGACGACTTCTGCTGAGACTGGTAAGTTTTTTCTCTGGGTCTGGGTCTGTCTCTCTGAGCCCAGATAGGAACCGTTTTGGGATGTCATTTCCATCACTAAAACCATCTTCAGTTCCTGTCAGGTGAAAGTCACTGCAAACAGTTCCTCTGCAGTGCAAATCCCCACATTGGGAGCCTGTAGAGCTGCAGTGCAGCTGTACTGTATGTGGTATCAATATTTGGAAGGGAAAAGCATGACTGTTTTAGGGGAAAATAATTTTTTCAACATCATTGATGGTAAGTGATCTACAGCTAGGCATGTTCAGGAGTAACCATGATCATGATATTTACCAGCTAAATATCACCATACAAGGAAGTTTGAGGACCAGTAATATCCCAGGGACAAAAGTTTTGGGAGTTCATGCTGTAAACAGGGCTTTGCTGGAGCTGGTGTGGGCAGTGTTCAGTCAGCCCTGTACCCAGCCACCCTTTGCATCCAAAATCCTACTCGCATTGCAAATTCCTCTGTCCTGTGCTTCACCGATCCACTTTCTTGCAAAATATGTGTGTAATAAAACCCAAAGGAAGAGAGGTTATAGATAACATGCACGAAAGAGAGCAAAATCTCATCAATATAAGCTAAGAGATGGATGTCGTTATACGTTCTGCAAGAAACAAAGTAGCACAAAATAAGACTGAGGCAGAACAAAATTCTGACTAATCTGATTCCCAGCTATTCAACAAAAAATAAACCTCTCATGGCTGAGTTACTCATAGTGAAACTTCTCCCCCTTCTCCTATTGCCGTTTGCTTTCTTAGCTGTGTAGGTCCCATCTTTGCTCCTCCCTCAGCTGCAGAAGTCCTTCAGGAAAACCGGACTCTTCCTTTATGCTTTTTTAGGTGTAAAACCCAAATTTTTTTAAGGATTCTGGCCATCTGTTTCCCCTACTGGTATTTCAGAGGTTGCCTGATAGCTGCTCTATCTATTTCTCTGGGAGAAACATGCTCCGTGTCAGGCTGCATCATTCTGCCCCACTGCTGCTGAGCAAAAACAAACTGCACTTCAGAGCTTTGTGATTTAGGAACTTTTTATATTTTTATTTTTTTTATTCTTTAGGAATGGACTTTTAGCCTTTCTTTAAGGGGTATGGAGTTGTGTGTATGTTTACATTTAAAAGCATAATATTTTTTTTTGAAAACTGAAGTCAGAAACTGGACTTCATAGATGTTTTTTGATTGATTCCGCCTTCATACCAGGTTCAACAATATAGTAACTTTATTGGCAGAGCAGAATTATTTGTGTTTTACGGCAGGGTAAATGAGAAAAGACTCAGGCTTGCTGTTTGGTTTTGGTTTTTTTTTTTCATGAGATGAAGTCTGGTGCCTGTTAATCAGCTACTGGCTTACCAAGTATCTGAATTTCTTCCATCCAGAGGACACTTGATAGTCTTTTTTTACTGAAGTATGATGTATGCATGCTATAATTGGAAGGTATGAGTCATAACCACTTAGAAGACAAGATTCTTGCCCTCTTCTCATTAATACAATTCATATTTAAACTAGCTACCATTTTCCCTTGAATTCTTACATCTTTATATGTTTCAAAATTAAACATGCTTTCACAGAAATGGAAGTTCTGGTTTTCCCCCAATTTTTAGAAACACTTCACTTCTTAAATTAAAAGCACTCTGAAAGAAAGGCCTGTTTTCTTCCAGAAATATTTGTCACTCATACAGGTGTTTTTGAATATGTTAGAATGCCTGCCTATTTGAATACAATTTATTTGCTTCATTAAAAGCTGGAGCATAAAGGCAAGTGTTTCTTATGGTACAGAGAGAAACCTGAGAAATGTCTGACTCGTTGTCCCTCTCACAACTGCCAAAAACAATTGCACCATGTAAAACATCTTTATATGTGTTCTTTTTCCTTTTCAGAGACATAAAATCCAGCTCAATTAAAAGGTGAATTCATTGTCCAGCCATTTAGAAAGTGTGTGTTATAGCTGGCTCTAGTTGTGGATACCAACAAAACTACAAAAAGTTTTGACTAAAACTAGAATGTTCTTAAGAGCAGCCTTAACTTTACAGGTAGACTTATATCAAGAAAGTGTGTGTTATAGCTGGCTCTAGTTGAGGATACCAACAAAACTACCAAAAGTTTGACTAAAACTAGAAAGTTCTTAAGAGCAGCCTTAACTTCACAGGTAGACCTACATCATCTTCTCAATATCAATAGTCTACTCAGCTGCCTAAGGTAAAGCATACATACAGCAACATACAAGCATACCTACGACATGTATTCAATTTAAGCTTAATTACCTTTTTTTTAAAATTTTTTTACTTTCTAGCTGGCTCTAGTTGTGGATACCAACAAAACTACAAAAAGTTTTGACTAAAACTAGAATGTTCTTAAGAGCAGCCTTAACTTTACAGGTAGACTTATATCATCTCAATATCAATAGTCTACTCAGCTGCCTAAGGTAAAGCATGCATACAACATCATACAAGCATACCTATGACATGTATTCAATTTAAGCTTAATTATAAGTATACCTTTTTTTTTTTTAATTTTTACTTTTATTATTCCAAACAGAAGACGTTGAGATTGCATAATTGTTTCAAAAATGTGTAAAAACCGTATATACAAGCTAAATAAGGATATGACCTGCAAATTGCTCAAGCAGGCAACCTAGAAAAGCACTGTGTCAGTGTTGTGCATGGTATATCTTGATCAAATGTTATGGTGAGTTTAATCTTGCCTTATTTTATATTCTAAAAACTAAGCTGGCTGCACACAGCTGGTTGAAACAAATATATGTTTCCAGAGGGCTATTTATCCCATCTGTCTTGGACATGTATCTTGAACTGGAATGTCTAAAAACTAAGCTGGCTGCACACAGCTGGTTGAAACAAATATATGTTTCCAGAGGGCTATTTATCCCATCTGTCTTGGACATGTATCTTGAACTGGAATGAGCTAACCTATGGAGGTCCATTGACTACTGATGATTCCTATTTTAGGACTTCTATAATTAGCTCCTGACTAGAAATTAAAAAAAAAAAAAAAGACTCCTTTTTCAGAAGCATAGCTGAATTAAATTTGATCAAGGATATTATTTCAAACACCTGTAGTTATATTTATCCCATCTGTCTTGGACATGTATCTTGAACTGGAATGAGCTAACCTATGGAGGTCCATTGACTACTAATGATTCCTATTTTAGAACTTCTATAATTAGCTCCTAACCAGAAATTAAAAAAAAAAAAAAAAAGATTCCTTTTTCAGAAGCATAGCTGAATTAGATTTGAGGAAGGATATTATTTCAAACACCTGTAGTTCATGTGAAAGAATACAGGAAAAGAACAGTCTTCAATTAAGCCTCGCCTAAAGTTATGGTTTTCAATTGAGCAATATCAGCAGCAACATTAGGTAAAACTGAGCTTTAATATTCTCATTTTTCAAAACTCAGAAAGATGGAGTTGCTGATGGCTCTAAGGCACTACAGGTTGAGAATTGATATAAAGTTAAAAACCAAACCGACAAAACTGAACGCTTTGAATTTTTCATGCACATTTGCCAGGGAACTGGGACACCTGATGCAAGATGAGTGCCTGTGTGTCCTTCTGTGAAAACTCAACTTGGATAAAAATGCTTACGATACTGAATAGTCCCAAAAGTTTTACACTTATGTGTAAATACAAGATTTGCTAGAACCATTCCGTGTTGAGTATACAGGTAAATTTAGGGTGGCTCTTCCTAGGGATAGTGAATGGTCTTCTGCAATACAGAATGGCTCTAGAAAATCTACCTGCAAAAATATTTCTTATTTGGGGTTCGATATAGCCCACAGAACTGCATGTTTGGCTTATCAGTGGTAGATATGTTTCCCAAAAATGTAAGATGGTGGGTTTTACTTGATGACAAAGAGATCAATACAATCACCCATGATGTTAATGATAAAGTATTGCCTATCTTGAAAACATATCTAACTTCTGCTGTAAGGCTTCACGCGTATTTCACTGAAAAGCAGGGAAGATATTGATCACCTTTTAGGACTTGTGATAAATGTCGAGCAATGGAAATTCCTCAGTAAGAGAAAGGTTGAGGAATAAAAATTGGGGTAAGGTTACTCCATACAAATGAATGGTAAGAATATTGATACCTGAGTAATGACTTGTCAGTTTTCTTTTATGGCCCTTGCCTGGAGTACCCATTATAGAGCAGGTAAAATATATGAGGGGCCTTTTTAGTAGCAGCACACCAGTTCAATGTTCAATCTAAAGGCTCTTAGGAATGTGGCAGTTGACATAATATTTCAGAGTTGTTAGGTATAATCCTGGCACCTAAGCATAAGCTGATTCAGCAGGTCATGTTTTTGAACCAGCGTGTGCTCTTCTAAGGTGATAGGGTAGGATATGACTTACTCAGCTTCTAGGGGTATTGTCTGTTCTGCGTTGAATTTTCTGGAAGGACATTAAATATGTCAAAGCTGATGTGGCTCAGATTTTGGTGAGGCACCTAGAATGCAAGGGGGCTGGAGAGTGGTCCATGGTCCATTGTCTGCATTAGGGCTTCCCAAGACACCCACTGTAGACACAAATGAAAATTCAAGTGTTGCTACTAAACAAAGCTGAGAAAATGTACCAGGCAAACGTGGATATTTGAGGAGACACCTGACCTGTCAAATATGAAACACCTTTAACTTATTGTAGCCACATTGGAAAAAGGGATCAGTCAATCTCCAGAGGCACGCTCAGGTGGCAGTTCAGTACAAAATAGTATAAACCAAGGATGTAGAACAGCCAACATTCCCCATATGCTTCACTTCTCTTCCAAAAGCTGCTGCTGGTTAACAGTAATCTTAGAGCTGTTATCTGCTTCTTCAACTGGTTGTACCTCCTGCCTGTAGATTCTCACAACATTTCTTGGTTGTGTCCACTTACCTTGAAGATATGTGGGATTTCATGGCATAGATTAATTGGACCCCATAACTTCAGTCACTTTTGAGATGAAGCTAGCTTGTTCCTGCAGCATTCCTTTGGACTTCCTGAATTTCCAAAGCCACCCCTGCAAAGGCTTTGAGGAATCCTAGCCTTCAATGTCAGAGGCTGATGACTGTACTGTACATAGTGACTGAGCACCGAAATCATCACAGAACAAAGAAAAAACTCTTGTTCTCGTTCAGCACAAAAACTTGCCTTGGTCCTTGGAATACACATGAAGTTCAGCACCCAACAAGACAGTCCACAGCGGTGCTAGGGTTTGGACCTGGAAAATCCTGTGGTCTTCTGAAATTATGTGGTTGAATGACAATATCTTCATCACAGCTTTCCATGAATCTCCAAATGCTGAGACTGTTTAATTATTCTACCTGTGGCTGTGGTAGAGTGGGACACATCTGGAGCTGTGGTAGAGAATTTTTCCTCCTTGGCTTCTATTATGCAGAGCACATGGGAGCATGGACTGTGGCATTCAAGCAGGTAAGAAATCTTTGGGTTTTACCTCATTAGGGGCCAAACCCAGGGAACCTGCCAGGGGGCATCTCAACAGGTGTTGGTAGTTTCATCTCTCTCTCATTTTGTCTAGGATCCAGCTGGATGTCTTTAGGAGCAGGTGAAGCAGCCAGGTCTCTAGGTGAGGCACTCTGCCACTGAAAATTCCCTTCCCTCCTCCTCTCACTCGCAAGATAAGCAATGCAGGTCAGCAGAGAGCAGTCTGCTGGCACGCTGCATGCTTAGAAGAGGTAAGAGTGGGTGTTCCTACTAATGTGAGGATATGATATTGGTTACTTCTTTTTTCTGTTACGAACTGCACTTTCAGTATCTCATTTTTCTCCCTGCAGGCAGAAAACCTAGAAGCTGCTTCATAGAAAAGGGTCTCCTCACAACAAAGAGAGAGATCAAGTACCTGCTTCCCTTTCCCTTTCTTTCCGATACTCTATTTTTTTTAACCTTGTATTGTATAATGACCTGAAGTTGTGTTTTCTTTCTTCATAGAAATTGAGGAATAAACTGTCTCAGCTTTTTGCAGCTCATGGTTGGATTCTGTTTGTGTTTACTCGCACCACAAAGATCTCACTGCGCTCACTTTCAGCTGAGACTTTTGGGCAAAACTGTAGTCAAAAATGTTAAATAGCATGTGCTTCTTTCTATATTTCTAATTCAGTTTGTGAGCTGTGCTTATTTGCAAGAGTCTTTAAAGCAGTTCTTCCAGGAGCTCTGTCCCACCCAGTGCTGTTCTCCAGCGTCTGTAATACACCCTTCTTTCTTTTAGTTCAGCATGGTAAAGATAGACTTTTATATTCCTATGTCTGCATGGATAGTTTTATACTTTTATAAAAAAATGGGTTTCTGCAATCATATTTTATGAAAAACTTGCTTTAGTTTTTTTCCTCCAAACTAGTTTTCCACTTACAAGCAATTTCTCAGAAGCAGATAGTACAGTGAAATAACAGCACTACTCATTTTTTCTTACAAATAATGTAATCTGAGGTTCAGTACAACCAATTTCTTATGTCAAAGAATATTTTTTTATATCCTTTTCCTTCCAACTTTCCTAAAAATGTCAAAGAGGGCTTTGCCCAGGTCAAAGACTTTCTGTACTCATAGACGTATGACCTGTTAACTCTCTTCTATATCATCATGTTCTGTAGTATATAGTATATGTGTATTGTGAGCAATATATTCAGATTCTGATTCAAATGGGGAGGGGGGAGAAAGTTACAGTGAGATGAATACAATAGCCTTCCACAAAGGTGAGACAAAGAAATGTTTGCTTCAGTGTTTCGGCTTTTATTTTATACAGCCTGTAATTTAAGCTGATTTTATGTACATTACTTATTCACATATGCTGGCATCAGGATGCAACATTAATATTTAGAAATGAGTATATTTGTGAGAGTGAAAAATCAAATCAAATACTGCACAAGTGAAATTTTAATTAGGAAGAATACTTTGTGTTTTCATTGAAGTACTATTACTTTCCTGGTTAAACATTGAACTTTGCAGAGTCCTCAGTACCTGTGTACTCAGTCTACTTCCCATGCACTGAGAACAAATATGTTGAAGGATCAGGAGTTATGAATACAAAATCTTCCTTTTACATCTTCCTTATCCTCATCCTTTTAAAGCATGTCTGTGTTTTAGAGAAAGACGTGTGCGGTGTGTATTGGATGGGGCCCGGTGCCCACGCTGCCAATTTACTTGAGTGAATCAGTTACTGGGGCTCCAGAAGAAGGGTTTGAGGGGTGCCACATGGGAGGTTGCACATCTGAAAGACTTGTTCTGCATTACAGTAGTGGCTGGAGCACCTTCTCTTTTAATATTGAAGCTAAGAAGCCAGCTGTACCTGCTCAGATCCTGGATCTGCGTAGCCCCAAATCCTGTCACTGACGGCGGCCAGCATGAGGTGTGATGGGAAGGATAACAAATAGGGAAGGAGTTCAGTAATGCATCCTCCACTGTAGCCTTCCAGCAGCCTGTGGCTTGGAGATGCCCTGAATCAGATGTTGTATCTTTGGTGCTTCATAGTCCTCGGTGGCTTTTACTTCCATGAATTTATCTTAGCTCCTGTGGCCTCCGCAGCCTCCTGCGGCGATAAGTTAAGACAGTTTAACTACAGATCTGTCTGCATTATATGACAGTGATGTTTAGAGACTTCGTAGTGCCTGTGTCTTTGTGTTTACAATCCAATTTCAAACAGAAAAATCAACAAACGGGTGCAACTTCAGAGGATGAGAGGGAGAATGAAAGGTTTAATGGAAGGGTTTGCTTGTCAGCTAAAACTTCCGTGTCAGTATCAATCTGATTTCATTTTCCAAATATTCTGCCCTAAGGCCTCTTTCTCAAACTGTGCATCATTTCTTTCAGTTTTTGTAGAAGCACGTGATATATATGAGGTTGGCTTCTCGCTGCCCTCTGCCAATCTATATGAGCCCACAACTCCTCCTCCATCAGGAGAGGTGTCACAAGGCAGGACTGCAGGTAAAGGGGGTGACGTTGCGCTTGCAGCGGTGCAGTTGACTTTCTTCCCGTTCCCTTCATCTCCACTTTCTGCAGTTCACTCATTTACTCATCAAAGTAGACAAATGTGCG
Source organism: Calidris pugnax (assembly GCF_001431845.1). NCBI lineage: Eukaryota > Metazoa > Chordata > Aves > Charadriiformes > Scolopacidae > Calidris > Calidris pugnax. The sequence continues at coordinate 2,177,199 of NW_015090771.1, read as the reverse complement.
ATGAACTTTCAACCCATTATCAGAAAGGACCTACCAAATGGGATCAACTGACACTAGCTTACCTATGTGCAAGATGCTGTATAACTATATTGTGAGATGCAGATGGTTCGAGTCTCTTTTGATGCCCTCCATCTCTTAGTGTGCAACACTGGTGTTTAAGTGTGTCACGCTCCCCTAAATGGAAAACCCAGAATCAACAAAAGTCAATTTTTCACTGATGTTGTCCAGCAGTTTTGCTCTTGTTGGCATTAACTATACCCCTTCTCTCTCGACAGCAGCCTTCAAACCATGCAGGTAGTCCATCTAGACTGGTTGAGCACTGCCACTGCACTGCATATTTTCTCCATTGGCAAAGAGTTTGGTGTGAAATAATTCCTGCAATCAATTAAAATATTATCTGTTCTAACATAATACTCAACACAAGTATTTGTTTTTCATTTTCCTTATGGGAAGCAAGGTCTTGTTTTAGTGGGTGGTGGTTGGGGGGCAAGTTTGGGGGTTTTTTTGCAGTCTTGGAATTTATTTCTGTCAGTTAAGGCTATTTTGAGATCAATACAACTGTCTTGCCACTTGCACCTAACCTGAATGTTCTTCTTAATTTGCTCCTTGTGTTGCACCTGGATATTTAGCACAACATCAAACTCCAAAATTGTTCTTAGACATCTGTCTGTGCAGTCTTAAGGTGTACTACAGCCCTCTATCCAAAACTCTGTGTTACCCTTGTTCCTCTTGTCAGAGACCATCTGTGTGACCATTTCTTCTCCAGCGTATAATCATTCTTTCTTCATCACTAAATTGCTAGGTGGCATGAACACTTAGAGAACCTGTAATGCAAATATCTTCAGACACATTTGCAACCATGGACTGCCAATAACATGGTTTTGTTTCAGAATTCGGATGGCAAAGCAACGCAGAGCCACTTCCCTGCACGCATCAAACACCTGTTGGATAATCATGGATTATTATAGGAGGATGTTGACCCCAGCAATAGTTTGTTGTGCGTGGGTCGTGCGTGTAGCACCAGAAAATCTCTATAGGGCACGTGGGTGTCTGTCTTGGGGTCTGCTATAAGGCAACCTCACCCCTCCTGTCCCCACCACCACCGTGGGCAGGTGCTGCTCCAGCAGTCTGCCTCCTGCAGCCAGCGTTGCATCACCCCTTCCATGCTCTGATCCAAAGCCTGGTGTCACCAGTGGGACCTTATCCAGGGAGCCATGCTGGCTCTGGAGCCTCTCCTTAGACACATTATTATCCTGTGGTGCAAAGTATCAGCCTTCCATGTAAGTCTGCCTAATTCCTAGTGTAGGCAGAGCAATCAGCAGAGAGTGGAACTGATAACAAAGCATTGGTATTTATTACAACTATTGAATATTGTCTTCTCCCTGGTAATATATTTCTCAATTAATTTCTCCTACTCCTCCTTATTTTAAACAATCTCTGACAATTTCTCCCTTTCACGCCCTATTTAATCTTCTATTTCTGTATATTGAACAAGGAAAATAAAAACATGCAGAAGAAAGAAATAATGAAGGAAGAAATAAAAGCAAATTAAAAAAGAAATGGGAGTTCTTTAAAATCTCATTCCTTTATTAGTAAAATACTATACAATATTTGAACTGTTTCACTTTATTTTAGCTTTTCAATGCAAAATTTTTTCCAACAAAAACTTCTCACCTACCAAAAACGTATAAATCTTGTTGAAATGTTTCAAAATCTCATTCCTTTATTAGTAAAATACTATACAATATTTGAACTGTTTCACTTTATTTTAGCTTTTCAATGCAAAACTTTTTTCCAACAAAAAATTTTCACCTACCAGAAATGTATAAATCTTGTTGAAATGTTTCGGTTTTTTCTCCCAGAAGCTTGTGCTTTCCTTTTCTCTAAAAAATTATATTATGAATTATTGAAGTAGTTGCTGAAGGCCTTCTTAGCTGAAATTTAATATCATCAGAACTTCTGAAGCTCTAACTTACCAACGCTTTATAATGTTTTAAAAATAATGTTATCTAAAACTGAACACTTGGGAAGCGAGTGCCATCCCAGCACATTACTGTTGAACAGTTTTCAGTGTTTCTCATTGAACCCCATTAGATATCAAGTTCTCTACTTATCTCCGAAAGGCCCCTTTTTGCTGCCAAGAAAAGCTGTCTGAAAACCATTGATGAATCTTTTCTCTTTTCTTCAGGAGTGCAACTATTTAATTTGACTGCTAATTATTTAAATGCCTAATCAGTGAATTTGTTATAAAGCTAATTTGTATTACAATTTCCAACCCTAGGCTATAGATCATATGCAAGCTTCTGAATAGATATTCACTTTTGCTGGAATGTAGCACATCTCTTCACTTTCTTGCTTCCCGTGTATGTTTTGGGCATCAAATTGTCTCCTGCAGGTGAGCAGAGAGGCAGAAGGCAGATTCCTGGAGGCATTTGGGTTTTCCCACCCTCGTGCCTGTTTCCGTGGGTCTGTGTCCCGTCTGGGGATGCCATCCCCTGTCCATCTCCATGTATGAATCTCTGAGACAAAGAAATCCCAGTGCCATACTTGGGATGCACATTTGGAAACAGGACAACGGGAAACACGTCCTCATCTGGAGGCTTATTTGTCTGCCTGTAATTGCTGTCAGTGGCTCCGCTTCTCCAGGGAAAGAGGAGTGAGAACTGTCTGTAATCCCTGACTGAAGTTGTTAAATGTTCGTTTTCCTGCTCTGGAGGAACTGAGCTGCTGTCAGCGATATCAGCAAAAATTAATTTTATAGTTGTATCTTCTTTTTTATAATTTAATGTTCTAATCATAGTTAAAAATTAATTAAAGTCTTATGCCTTCTCTAACCCCTTGAGAGCTGCTTTAGAAATACTTTGTGGTAGTAAGCCACCATTGGAGAGCAAATCATAGGGGAAATAGGCTATAAAACACAGAGAGGGTAGTAAAAATCTATTGTGTGGACAGTTTTTGCTGGTTAACTCTGACGAGGAGACTGGGTAGTTTGTCTGGTGGTCGGTGATGTGTTCCCGATAGACTCATTTGTTCTTTTGTCTTTGCATGTTTAACTGATGCAAATATATTTTCTGTTTCTTAGGAGAGCACTCGTCTCAGGGGAAGACTAAAACTCGGCAACTCTTCACACCTCAGCAATAAATATGTAAGTTTATTGCTTTTAACTTACACCCTGTAACATTAGTGATTGTTAGTCTTGGTAACGCTTGTCCGTCTCAGTGTTGTGCCATCAACTAAACAAAAGGGTTAAAAATGCAAAACAGGAAGAGCAATGACTTCGGTTGGCAGCAGTGGTTTCTAAAACTCGGCAACTCTTCACACCTCAGCAATAAATATGTAAGTTTATTGCTTTTAACTTACACCCTGTAACATTAGTGATTGTTAGTCTTGGTAACGCTTGTCCGTCTCAGTGTTGTGCCATCAACTAAACAAAAGGGTTAAAAATGCAAAACAGGAAGAGCAATGACTTCGGTTGGCAGCAGCCTCGAGGAGCAGTGGTTTAAACAAAGCTCAGCTTGGGCACACTGTCACAGAGTCCCAGGCAAGCCAAGGGCCTGGTTTGCCACCTTGAAGCTACCACCTCATAGAGGTAGACCTTTATAGGCATATCATTTGGTTTTAACTGTTTGGCATTTCCTGGTTGTAGTTCCCTCAGTGAGTTTTCTTTCTGTTTGTGTGAGAAGTAAGATATTTTTAAGGGCAGTTACCTATAAAATTGAACTTGGTGCCCAGAAATTTTCTGCTCCTTCGGTTTTATGAAAAATCTGTCCGTTCCCATCATGCAAAAGCAAGCGCTTTCATTGAGGTGGTTTATTATGGCTTGAAATCCTTGGCTGCTAACGAGCAAAACTGGTAGGTATTAGATAGTATTTTGACGTGTGCAAGGGCAGAGACAGTCAGAGCACCTCTGAAACCCACGGTCTGTGATGTGGGCACTGCATTTTCCTTCACATCTCCACTTCCTGTGGAGCTGCTTCTCTCATTTGTGGGGAAATGGGGTCCTTTGCTGAGGGTGGGAGAAGAAAGTGGCTACAGGAAAAGGGCAGGCTGTGGGAAGGGCCCTCTGTGACCAGGGTAGTGCGGGGAGATAGAGGAGAAGGACGGCCTGAGGAACTAGGTGTCACAGCACATGTGAGATGGACCGAACAGAAGTGGCTATGTCAGGCCCAGATGAAGCCCAGCCTTCTGCCAGCGTTGCAAGATGAAGTCCCTCTAGAACAGGTCCCATTGCCCTCCACTGAGAGGTTGACCAGAAATGTGGAGAGATCCTTTTGCAAAATGTCTTTGATGGTTTTGGCCCGTTCTCATAGCTTTCGTGATGAGCTTTCCTGATGCCAACAGTAAGGATAAAATAACCTTCTTTGTCCCTTAAATTAGAGCAGCAGAATGCAATTTTGCCTACATTATGAAACCCCAGAGGTGGTTCTGTTTGTGAAGTGCAGGACAATGTCCTGGACAATGGGTTTACTCCTTATTACCTGTTCCATAATGGATTTACTCTGCATTATCCATCTCAGCTTACTCTTATGTTCCTGAACATACCTGGAATAATAATCTTGAGATACTTTTGTCATTTCAGGTGTAAAGCAGCCGGTTTTGTCACAATATGCAAGAACATCCCACCAAAGTTGCAGTTCCACAGGAAATGTGGAGCAGCTGAAGCTCTTTACCAGGCAGGACACTTGTGTTAATGACCAGCTCTTGACTTCTAAACCTCAAGTGTCTCCTGTCCCTTCTGGAATGACACTTAATTTTTTGATGATGGCTTAATAACTGGTATATCGTGTGTATTTATTATTTTCACATATAGTAAAAGCAGGAAAATTTTCAAGAAGGTTGAAGAGAATGTAAAAATCAGGTGAAGTTTGCATAGTAGTTACTAAAAAAAGGTTTTCTGCACATACAGGAAGGAATATGTTAGCATACTTCATTGAACTTGCGGTAGATAGGGTTCTTTTAATTGTATGTAGCAAACTACAAACAGGGCCTGACCCTTGAAGCAGTACTGGGCAAATTGCCACCACGAAAATGAATTCAGTGATTTCCCTGAGACTCCTCACTGTCGCACACACGTGGCTTGTCATAAATGTTTACAGGATGGGGTGCCTCGGTGAAACGCTTGAGTGTGTGCTTCTTTCTGTGAAGGGGGGGAATACACCTTGCACTGAGGCTCTTTGAAGTTCTGTAAATTACTGAATATGATCTTTGTAATGTAGCAGGCAACATGGTTGATCTTCACCTGTTCCTTGGCTAATTGCATTCCGTGTGCTATAAATATGTCTCCTACGTAGCCTGGGGCGCACAGAGGGAATCAGCAAGATAAGCAATTTTATGGATGAACCTTCTTCCCTCCGTTCTGAGGAATGCATGGGATTCCTGTGGGCTACTGAATAACTCTGGAAGTTTAAAGAGTGTTTCAAGTGCTAATTACAGACTCTCTTAATTTGTACAGGGCTGCCAATTCAAAAATATCAAGTAGTGCTTCTACCTGCATGTATCCTACTTTTCTAGAACTATAAATGTTTGAGAATTATATTACTGTCAGCATCTGCTCAGTCTCAATCCATTGACTCTGGTAGAGTGCCAAGAACCTCCATTGTTTTATTGGTGAATGGAAAGAAGAAAACTGGTGGTGTAAGTGCAGGACTAAGAGCCAGGACAATGATCTAAGTTTTGATGCCTATTGATACGATGCATTTGAGGAACTTCTCCCTCCAATTTCCTTCTCTGAAATAATAAAACTTACCTAGCAGTATGGCAAGAGATTGAGCAGATTTCTTCGTTCACATTTGTACACAAAGCTGAAAAGTGTTCATTCCCCTGTGCTTGACTGTTGTTCTTATTTCCACTTTGATGGGTCTAGTAATCCTCTGTCTTAGTGGCACCAAGAGAAACTTTTGATGAAGCTCTGTAAGGGATGAGGAACCAACAAGTGTCCTCCATGCTGCAGCTGAACTTCTGTGGTTCATTCAGGTATTTCTGGATCACTTGGGTTGCTCAGGAGCAGAGGAGTCTTGGTTGCCTACTTTGGAAAGGGCAGGCCATCTAAAATATGCTAATTGGCCTCTGCAACCATTGAGATTCCTGGTTGCTGACGTTTCCTATGAAAAAAGCAATCATTGTGGATTTTCGTGTTGATTTAAAAAAAAAAAAGTATTTTGTAGAATGTTGCATCGTATGGAAAGGACAGTAGAAAAAAAGCAGAGAAAGATTGTGAAATATATATATGTTTGTGCAAAATTTGTTCAGAAACTACCATTGTGTGTCAAAAAAAATTAACTGCCTATTAAAAGTTATTCTCTTTATGAAGTGGCTCTTATTTTTCTCTTTGCAGAAATGCAGTTCATTACCCATACCTAACACCACTATTGTTCATTACTTTGCATTCCTGCCGCACAGGGTGAGCTGAACTCTTTAGAGTGAGCCTAGAGACCAGACATTAGATATTCTGGGCATGGTGGTGGCAGGGGAGCATGAGACCTTGCAGAAGGTATGCTGGGGGTGGCAAGTGGAGTACAGAAAACCTCTTTGTTACAAGAGTTGATGGGGAGGGAGCAGGGCTTGCTGCAAATCTTGGTACTGGAAAAGTGAAAAACAGGGAAGAACCTGTGATCCTCTTAACCCCTGAGGCGACAGAGCTTGTAGTAAATGAAAATGTAAGACTTTCTTCCATCCTTGTGAAGGATCAGGAGGGAACTGATGTTAATATGAAGGAGAGAAGAAATATTTGCTTGAAGAATATCGGCAAGCACAGAAAGGATTTGGAAGAACATTTGGCGCTCTTTCTTCTGCAAAGCTAGCTGGAGATGCTGGAATTGGCTTTAATGGGAGGTAACAAAGTGACAAAGAGAACTCAGTTATTAGAGAAGAGAAGTTACATACAATGTCTCAGGCAGATGAAAAAGAAATGAAAAATCAATTCCAGTTGTCTTCCTGAACAGCTCTAGCGTAATATGTGTCTAAAGGATCCACTTGAGGTTTTCTAGTCACCAGCATGGCCAAAAGAAACAACAGCCAAAAGCAGAAGTTGGTCCTCCACGTGCAAGGTTTGTCTATTCAAGGATACCTAGAAAAGTGGATCTACACTTGTAAAATACTTTCCACTAAAGTTTGACTAAATCTTCTGTGGACAGTCCCACCTAAATTGAGTCTTCTTCCATTTCTGTGTTGTAATTTGCACCAGGAGTAGTGTCTTCAAGGACAGAAATGTTTCCCTGAGCCCTCCCCAAGGTCCTAACCCTGTTCATTTAAAAGACTTGCAATATTTTGGGAGCGACCAACTGCAGGACACTGGGATTCCGGATCCAGTCCCAAACAAGAGAGGTGGGCACTAAAGAAAACAAACAACAAAAAGCTGCGGTACAGCGTACTGACCATTGGCTTTCTACTCTAAGATACTGTATCAAGCAGCTTATTTGACTCACATAAGAGAAAAAAAAAATACCAGAAAGGAAAATACTTTGATCATTATTTACAGGAAAAAAGTCCAGAAGTGAGAAAACAGCATGGAAAATAATTATTTCTAAAGCGTAGGGGCTGAAGGGGGAGGCATTAGGTGCTTTTAGAAATCCCACAAGCAGGTTATTAGCCTTCTAAGTATATCAAACATTTATTTTGGCCTGTTTGGCCGAGGGCCGCGTGTGAGCTGCTCGTGAACGGGTCAGTCTTTTCATTCAAAAGCACCCCGAGGTCTGGCTTTTCTGCTGTGCCCCTCGTTGGCAGTGCTGCTGTTTGCAGCCTGCCCTTCCATTTTTGGGTGAGGGCACTGGCTGTTGACTTGCTGTTGGATTTCTGCAAGGCCAGATCATGCTGTGGAGCATCCCCCAGCCCCACTGCTGTGCTCTGGCACCCCGGGCTCTTCCAGCACATTGCACTCTAGGGGCAAAGGGCTCTCCTCAGGAAGCTTTAAACATGCATCAGAAGACCTCTCTGGCACCATTAATTATGGCTCCTCAATTTCTTCAAATTAGGACTCTATATCTAATAAAATAAATGAGCTTAAAGATTACTCTATTGATTCCCAATTGAGGCAGCTTTTCAGTTTGTGGCCAAGGGCAATCTATAAAACAGAGGCTTTAATTAACCCCGGTGAATGCAGCTGATGTGAAACGCCAATACCATCAAAATATTCGGCACAGGCAGCTGGAGGATCTTCTCAGCTCCCTCCTTTCCACCCTGAATGCTACCCTGGGTGAAAAGCTGCAGCAGAGGCACTTCTCCACCGGGCTGCACTGGGGCCAGGGCCAGAAATCTCTCTGCTACCACCATCGCTGTTGCTGGAAGCACCAGCTATGCCTTTGGATGTGCCTGTCTGTTTCCTTTCATCGCCAGATCATGCTGTGGAGCATCCCCCAGCCGCACATCTGTGCTCCGGCACCTCGGGCTCTTCCAGCACATTGCACTCTAGGGGCAAAGGGCTCTCCTCAGGAAGCTTTAAACATGCATCAGAAGACCTCTCTGGCACCACTAATTATGGCTCCTCAATTTCTTCAAATTAGGACTCTATATCTAATAAAATAAATGAGCTTAAAGATTACTCTATTGATTCCCAATTGAGGCAGCTTTTCAGTTTGTGGCCAAGGGCAATCTATAAAACAGAGGCTTTAATTAACCCCGGTGAATGCAGCTGATGTGAAACGCCAATACCATCAAAATATTCGGCACAGGCAGCTGGAGGATCTTCTCAGCTCCCTCCTTTCCACCCTGAATGCTACCCTGGGTGAAAAGCTGCAGCAGAGGCACTTCTCCACCGGGCTGCACTGGGGCCAGGGCCAGAAATCTCTCTGCTACCACCATCGCTGTTGCTGGAAGCACCAGCTATGCCTTTGGATGTGCCTGTCTGTTTCCTTTCATCTTGAGGGTTGGACTAGATGACCTTTAAAGGTCCCTTCTGACCCAAACCATTCTATGATTCTGTGATCTTATCTGCCCATGGCTTTGTAGGCAGCCAGGAGAAAGACCTACTAGCAGCCTGCTGGTGGCCTGTAAGGGACACCAAGAAGGTCCTGCCGGGGCATGGGGACCCCACACCATGGTGGGCAGCTCTGGGGCTGTTCTTCAGGCAGCTACAGGTAACCCTTCGTCTTGTGGCTGTCACGTTGTCACTGCTGCGTTCTGTTTTACGTGTTCCCTGGAAGGATCTCCTGTAACTTAAGGTATCGAGCAGCTCCAAGTGCTGCACAGGGTTTATTATTTGAGATACATAATCTCAAATTATTATTTGAGATTAAAGCTACTGTGGTGCCTCAGCCCAGCAGCCCCAGCGTGGGGCACCTCAGGACACTCACAGGTGACAAAATTCGTTTCTTTCATCAACAGCAGATGATCCAGCCTTTTCATCCACCTCTTTTTGTCCCCATGGGCAGACCTTCCAGAGGAGAAAATAAAAGATGTGCTTTCTGCCCAACTTGTGCAAGCATGGGGGACCGTGTCGCATCCATCCCTCTCCCTCGGTTTCTGCCCCTGCCCCACCACTGCCCCTGTTCCCTGTGCCCTGGGGCAGCCTGAGACTGGCCCTTTCCTTCAAAAAGGGAATTTTTGAAGGGGATTTGAACCTGCAGCATCTTTGGGGGAAGCGAAAGGAGCAGCACCCAGGAGCTCTGGCTGGCCAAGGGGGAAAGGCAGCCTGCCTGTGGGAAACCCTGCCTCCCCACCTCCCACAGCAGGGCTCCTGCAGCCAAAATGCCAGCTTTTGGGGCCACATCGTAGCACTCAAGGGAATAGCACTAAGCAGTGCAACCACAGAACCATCACCCCCCAAAAAACCCCCCTAAATACAACTTGAGGGGGAAGACAGGGCTATGAGGGCAAGGAGCATTCTGCTGGTTTTCATCTTTGCTTTCCACGGTGTGTTAATTTTTTCCAGACGTGGTGCTTTCTGATAGAAAAGCAACTATGTGATTGTGCTCTCTATTATTATTAACAACTTTCAGCTTTCTTATTACATCAGTAGGACACTTCCCGGGTCAGGGCTGCTGTTCTCCTAATGAACGTGGCTCATTTGTCTCCTTCCCTCCCTCCCTCCCTCCCTCCCCACTCTGCTTCTTTGTCTGCCCGCTCTTTGGGTAGTAATTTGATGTGTTGAGCTCTCACCACCTCCGCTGCCCCCGGGGCTGAAGTTTCTGACGATGCTAAACAATTAAAATGCAATGCAATTACAGGCAGTACAGAAGAGGGGAGAATTCAGCCGTGCAGAACACTGCAGAGACGGCGTGGCTGTCAGCCTCCGACTCCAGCAGATAATTTGGTTTTTCTAAGAAGCAATAATTGAGCCTTTCGCGTGTGCCGCGGTTATGAACTAGTCAAAAGCCTGTTTGCTGAGCACCCGATGGATGGGATAGTCCCTGCAGCTTTTCGGGGGCTGCCGGCTTTACACGTCAAGCCTTTGGTAGCTCCTGTACTTGCAAGTTATTCTTTTGACAGCTTTTAGGCATACGAGCCCCTTGTCTGAATTTAGCTGGCAAAGCGAGGGAGGAAGGGTGAGGAAGAGCACGCCAGAAGAAATCCACGTAGTTGGGGGGGAGCCAGAGCTGAACTCTGCTGCTCACATCCACCCCGAGAACATCCCACAGGAGGGACAAAACCGCCTTTTGTGCCATCGGTGTGTGATTACTGAGGGCAACCCTGCCTCAGACCCGTTTGTCTCACGGGGTATTTCATGAACTCTGGTTAAAAACTGTTCACTGTGAATTTGGTTCCAAGCGTAACATTTAATTAGAATCACAGAATGGTTAGAGTTGGAAGGGACCTTAAAGATCATCTAGTTCCAACCCCTCCTGCCATGGGCAGGGACACCTCCCACCAGACCAGGTTGCTCAAAGCCCCATCCAGCCTGGCCTTGAACCCCTCCAGGGATGGGGCATCCACAGCTTCTCTGGGCAACATGTTCCAGTGTCTCACCACCCTCACAGGAAGGAATTTCTTCCTAATATCTAGTCTAAATCTCCCCTCTTCCAATTTAAAACCCTTACCCCATGTCCTGTCACTCCACTGCCTGACAAAGAGTCCCTCCCCAGCTCTCCTGTAGCTCCCTTCAGGTACTGGAAGGCTGCTCTAAGGTCTCCCTGAAGACTTCTCTTCTCCAGGCTGAACAACCCCAGCTCTCTCAGCCTGTCTTCATAGCAGAGGTGCTCCAGCCCCACTGTACCACGGCAAGTTTTCATGCTTTTGTGCCATACTGCATTGGGCTGAGGAGAGAGCTGGCCCTGAAGCACGTATGTCCCCATCACCCCCATCAATTCCTTCAGGTGCTGCCACTTTGTGATCATCAGGGAAATTCAGCACCATGCCCTGCCCTTCCTCCCTCCCAGGTGGGTTTCTTATTGCTGGGGCTGCTTTATGTCCTCCCCCATGGCAGTAAGTGCTGCTGTTTGCAAAGGATGGAGGCTTTGAGGTGTCTTCTATCCCCCACGAACTTGGATGTGCTTGGTCCCCCCGTGGCAGCCCAGGGTTGGCTGCCAGTTTAGGAGCAGGAAGGCTGGGCTCTGGCAGGAGGAGTTTGCTGGGGGGTCTGCCCAGCATCTGGGTACATCTCGGTCCCTGCTACGTCGAACTGAGTAACTATGGCAGGTGAGGGGGGAAATTTGTTATTATCCTGTGCCCCTGTTTCTTCTCTTTCTGTGAGCTGCTGCATTTGGCTGCTCCCTCGGGTGGTCTGCTCTTGCCCTCTTCCAAAAACTCATGGTGTTACAAGGGGGAAGGCACCCGCATCTCTCTGGGCTGCACCCACTGCCCTTGCAGAGCCCTGAAAGCACATGTAATACCAATAAGGGTTATCTGTGATGGGCACCACCTGGCCCTCTCTGCACAGCCACCGGTAAGCTCTGTACCTAAAAAAAAAAACAAACCAGTTAAAAGCTCCATTTTAAACTCAACCTTAAAGTTTGGAGCCCAACTCTCTGCTTGCTGTGACCAGCCTGGAAACCTGCAGAAGACACAATCTGGAATGATGTTTGCTCCCTTCAGATAGTTTCTCAGAACTCATTGTTGGCTTGCAAACTTCTTTTAAAAAGCATTTTAGCAGTTTTTTTGCAACTTTGCCAGCCTGAAGCAGTAGGGTGTGCAGGAGCACGACACAGAGAAGGTGATGGGTTTCTCTCCCCCAGGTGGAAGGAACAGGAGGAGCAGGAGCTGGGCAGGTGGGAAGGGGTTCAATCTGCTGCTTCAAGCAGTGTCTTGGGAGCAAAGGTACGGGGTGGCTTTGGATGAATGAATAGTGCAAATACACTGTCTCCTTGGTCTGGGCTTTCAAAGTTTCAAAAAAAACAATTTTCCTCTTCCTACAGATCACCGACAGCTTGAGCTGCCCTGGGGACTGTCCCTTGGTGGTGTGGGCACCACACGCTGTTTGGAGGATGCAGGACCTTGCACTGAAGCCGCCTCTGTGCCCTTTGTAGGCTGGAAAGCACAGCCCTGACTTTCCCCAGGTGGTTTTGCCATCTCGACACAGCAGGAGCGGGTCAGGTAAGGTGATGCTTTGCCCACGCGCTCGGTTTGTGGAAAAAGGTGTGTATTTAGGCACCCATGCATCCTCTCATAGGATAGCATAAAATTAAAGCCCGTGGCCCTGTGTATTTCTTGAGCTACACCTGGTGATCTGATACTATCACAGCTCTCTCTGAGGGACAGAAGGGCAGATGCCGTCACAAAGACAGAGAGAGGTGTGATGTGGACAGAGGAGAGAAGGATCTTTGTTTTCTTCCACTTGCAAAAAAACTTGTCTGAAAAGCTGTAGCTTTCAGAGGCTTGCCACGGATTGCAGAAGGAAGGTGACTTCTAAATCCAGAAATACTTGATTAAAAATATTCCAGACCCGTTTTTTCCACTCCCCAGCCCCACCCCCCCTCATTAAATGAGGGCACCTAACCAGCTGGTTTACTGTGCCAGTTTTAGGAACACGATCATTAGGATTCAACTGCAATGCAAAGGCAAGGCACTAACTTTAGCTGAGCCTCAGTCATTAAGCACATATGGGGTGGTTTTTTTTCCCTTTCCATAGCTGGGTCTGACATATAGAATTAGTTATTTTGCCCATGTGTGTTGGAAGCAGCAGGAATTAATGTAGAGCATAAACAATATATCTGATGGAGCAAAATAGGGAAAAATTAATGGATATAACTATCGGAGCAAGCATTCTGGGTACTCGAGGTAGCATTCAGGGAAGAAGAAGAAGAAACCCAAACTATTATGGATAAAATAATTTCTAGCCCTTCAGAGATCCTTTTCAAATGGAGCACATTAATATTTAGTCTGTGTTTTCTAGTTGACAATGAGTAACGTCATCCTCATGTCACTGAGAGGAAAAAATGAGTGCAAAAACGCACCATGTTGACATGGTCTGTGGTGGGGATGGGGACAGCAGCTCGTCATGGCTCACGTAGGTCCTGTTCCTGCTTGGTTCTGTGGGTTTAATGCCCAGAAAAACACATTTAAGGCCTGAAGTCCTGCAAATGAAACAGAAATGAATGTGTACTGGGTTTGCGTGGCAAGGTTTTGGAAGTGGGGGAGCTACAGGGGTGGCTTCTATGAGAAGCTGCTGGAACCTTCCCCTGTGTCTGATAGAGCCAATGCCAGTGAGCTCCAAAACAGACCTAAGGCTGGCCAAGGCCAAGCCCATCAGTGACGGTGGTGGTAGCACCTCCAGGATAACACATTTAAGAAGGGGAAAATAAAAAAAAAAAAAAAGGGCAACTGCAGCTGGAGAAAGGAGTGAGGTTATGTGAGAGAAACAACTCTGCAGACACCAAGGTCGGTGAAGAAGGAGGGGAAAGAGGTGCTCCAGGCCCCAGAGCAGAGATTCCCCTGCAGCCCATGGTGAAGACCATGGTGAGACAGGCTGTCCCCCTGCAGCCCCTGGAGGTTAATGCTGGAGCAGATATCCACCTGCAGCCCGTGCAGGACCCACACCAGAGCCAGTATGAGATGAGACCAATGAAGCTCCTGTGCCATTTGCATTTAATTAATGGCCAAGGCCATTAATTAAAATCAGTCTATTTTTACTTAAGCTGACTTGCAGTTTCCAGCATGCCATAACAAAGTGCCAGAGAAACAGTGAGACCTTCTGGTGCCAATCCTCCCTTTCCTCCAAGAGAGCTGATACAAAGCGGTCTCTGACGGCCTCTGTGCACTTGTAATGAGAAAACACATCTCCTTCAGCACCAGGTAACGATGGCCCAAAACCCCTGACAAATGAGCCTACAGCATGTCAGGTCTGGAGTCTCAGTCATGTTAATTTTCTTAATTATGTATATTGTGTTAAGCAATACTCTGAAGCAACACAAAATACCAGATACACAACTAAGAATATTAACCTCAGTTATTTAATACAAATAAAAACCTTACTGGGACACAGGACAATCCTGGGCTGGTTAGGCTGGAGAATTTGGAATCACCTTCCCTCCTAAAAGCAGCAGGGGGCCCAAGATGTGCCATGGGGAGAGTGTGGGTCCCACGGAGCAGGAGTTTGCTGTGCAAGGACCCTGGTATTTTTTTATTTGCTATACGTATGCTGGTCGAACTGTTGTATTTTTGGTGTCAGGCAGGTTCTGGTGCAACACTTGGTGTTGAGGAGCATTGTCTTTGCTTTTGCAAATGAGGGGGGGGGGTGTTAGAAACAACAGAACCTTAAGCAAAGTCACCAAGGACTGGGATATATTCCTGTTGTTTATTGTAAGCTACTGTCCTTTAATGTTGAGCCGTGTCAGAAAAACTGGGATGGGCAGTGATGGTCTGGGTTAAAGGGATGCTTTGCTGACCTGCCCCTTTCTGCCTCCTTTTCTCCTCAAAATGAAGTTTTCACTGTCTGGGTCCTGCTGTGTTACCCGTTCCTCTGCCCAGCCTCCCAATGGCACCGTGTGTGGCAACCTCTGCTTTTACATGAGCAGGTCACAAAAACAGCCACCCTGTGTTCTCCAGCAGATGGTGGGGAGGTCATGGCACTGAACTGGTTTTATCATGGACCTACCTGGCTGCCAGCAGCGCTCAGGGGCGATGTGCAAGTCCTGGTGATGGTGGCAAGGCACGAGCCCAGGTGCTGGCCCTGAAGCCAGCACAGATCGTTGGAGAACCATAGGGGGCTGAGCTTTGTGCTGTAGAAAACAAGCCTGAAGGTCTCTTGTAGAGGCAGCAGTGCAGCAGAGCAGCTCAGTGTCCCCAACAGGGAGGGCTGGGCTCACCTGGGAGCCCAGAGGAAGCAAAAGCTGGTTTTGGGAAGCCGGTGCCTTTTAATAATGCATCTTAATACCTGGGTAGGAAGGTAATGTTCCTTGTAAGAACACCACCTCTGGTTATGTTGGGGTTTCTTCCCTCTACTGTGCTCCCCGAGCAGGTTTCTAGACACTCAGCCAGCCAACAGTTTCTTGCCTTTGTGTCACCGTGCTGCAGGGGGTGACAGCCGGTGTGACAACTTCATCCAGCATTGCCTCCCTCTGTATGGCCCCCCAAAAACACCTTCCAGGCATGGATGGGGGCTGCACTGCTTCAACAGTCTCGCATCCTTCTTCTTTTATTACTTTGTGAAATCTGAAAAGAAAAGAAAAGAAAAAAAAATCTTTGCCTTTTGGTACCCATCCTGCCAGGGGGTATGTCATCTCTACGGGCAGAGACCACCAGGAGGCTGATGGCCATCACGCTGTCAGTGTGGGGCTGTAAAAGCACTGCTGTGGGTTTTGGGCTGTAGGAGGTGGGTTTTGGAGCGCTGCCATACCTGAGCTGGCCCCCAAAATGGGAAAGGCTTTTGTGGTGCTGGGGTGCTGTGCCAGCACTGTACCCTAAAGCCCGGGGTGCTGCTGTGCCCTGCTGCCAGCTGAGCTCCTGGGGAGGAAGCTGCTGGCTCTATTTTTGTACATAAAATGAAATTTCTGTGGGTTTTGGTTTTTTGTGTGGGTTTTTTTTTTTTCCTTCTCCACATTCACTTGTGCCAAAGCCTCAAGTTTTAGGAAGATCTGAAAAGTTTCTTCTAACATGATGTACAACAAAACTTGGGTGTTAGTGTGTTGCTGGGTGGGCTTTTTATTTCTAAGCAGATCCATTGCTTGGGGTCATTAGCCTGACTGCTCTCTTAAGAGATCTCTCTAGGCCTGCTTATAAGGACAGGAAAAAAAATAAAAGGAGAAAAGAAAAAATTATCATTGCCATTGGAAGAGATATCCATCCCCTGTTTTCACCCAGGACTTCAGCTGGTTCCTGAGCTGCACGTCAGCACTCAAAGCACAAGGGCCTCCAAATCTCGTTCTCTACCTCCACCTTGCTCCAAAAGAAGCTTATGCCCACCCGAAAAATACTACTGAAGCAGGATGGTGACGTTACCTTTTCAGATCATTCATTCAGCAGATGTGGTGGAGGGGAAGGAGCGCTTTGAGTTGGTTCTGGATATGAACACGGTGGCGAAAAGACTCGTCAAGAGGTCTTGGGTTTTTTCCTGAGGGACTTGGAATCTTGAGGTGGGAGAAGGGAAACAGCCCAAAGCATTAACGAAGTTCAGCCCTGGGACAGAGTTGGAGGGAGCAGATGAGTGATTATAAGAGCTGAACTCCCTTAACTGAGAATTGCAACTGGGCACATGGTGCTTTTTCGTACGTGAAGAAACCATTTCTGTTCCCTGACAGCCATTTATAAACCTACTGCTGTGCAGGTAGGCTTCCCAAAGACAGCCGGGCTTGACTAAAGCATTCCATCCATCCATTTTACCATAGTTACCTCACAACACATGCAAAGCAGGCTAGATAACAGCTATTTGTATTGGCAATAACATGCCAACATAAACCATAACGCTCTCAGCTTTTGCTCTCCTTCCCTAAGGCAGTTCGGTGTCTTTTGTTTCCACCCCACTGTTTGTTGGTGGGGGGC
The DNA here is from genome assembly GCF_001431845.1 of Calidris pugnax. Classification (NCBI taxonomy): domain Eukaryota; kingdom Metazoa; phylum Chordata; class Aves; order Charadriiformes; family Scolopacidae; genus Calidris; species Calidris pugnax. Next base: position 2,160,354 of record NW_015090771.1, on the reverse strand, counting down.
TTGGGGTTCTTTTTTATTCCTTATGTCCTTTCACCTGGGAGATGCTCTGGGCAGCAGCTTCCAGCCTGTGTTCCACCCCGCAGCAGGAGTTTGCCCAGTAAAACATCTCTGAAGAGGTGGCATCTTCCTCCCCCAACGTGAGTTGCCCTGAGGTGATGGAGGTCATCAAGGTGTGACTGGGGACCTGTCCCCCCTCGGCTGCCAGCCCCTGCCTGTACAGATGATGTCTGTTCATATATGTTTTACGTTTGGTTTAGCAGGTTTGGCCAAGGCCCATTTGCCGGGCAGGAATCTGACGGAGCCGGTGAGAAACAAGCAAGGAAAATCAAAGCAGCTGTTTGGGTTGAACTTCCATGAGATCTATTGGAAAAAGTAAACGTGTAACTTACCAGATAAACAAACTATGAAATCCATGGACTGCCACAGAGGACTAAATGATTCCTATCCTAAAAATACCTACGAGAAGGTTGCTTTACAGAAGAAAGCAAAGGGGGGTTTGTAGAGGGCAACTCGCAGCAAATTTTTATCTTTTAATCTAAACAGACCAGAAATGTCAGGGTAATGATGCAATCATCTCTCATTTTCATTTCTCTCCCCAAGCAGAAAGAAATGTGGCATTCTGCTTGCAAATGCCCTTTGGGTCAGCCCCGGGTGCACTGCATCCAGCAGGGGTGGGCAGGTAACAGCACCCGAGGTCCGTACCCACTTATTTTTGGCTGAGAACGGATGGGTTTCCATCCCCAGAAAGTGAAAAGCCCGCTGACAAAAATAGAAGAATTTTTTAAGGAGAAATGCAGGTCGCAAAGCCCCTGTGCGGGGGAAGGATATTTCAGGGGCGACAGCCCCTGAGCTGGGAAGCGTGGTGGCCAGCTGGCAGATGGAGATGTTCTCAAGCAGTGAAACCAGAGATCGGGAAATGTGTAGGTCTCGCTGGGCCCTGCAGGCAATTAGAGAAAAGACCTCTGCTTTCATCACGATGCTTTCTTCCAAAAATACGGACGGGTAGATATTGCCGGTGCTGTGACTGACGGGGACGCTTGACACCAGCCCACGACAGGTCCCTGAGTCCAGAAGCTGCTGCTGGCTCCTCGTTCTCTCTGGAGGTAACTTGCTTTTTCAGTGGGAGAGGCAGACGGTGATGGTGGTGAAGCTGGTAGTGATGGGGGTTGGTCTCTTCTCCCAAGTTACAGATGATAGGACAAGGGGTAATGGCTTCAAGTTGCACCAGGGTAGGTTTAGACTGGACATTAAGAAACAATTCTTCACAGAGAGAGTGGTCGGGCATTGGAACAGGCTGCCCAGGGAGGTGGTTGAGTCACCATCCCTGGCTGTGTTTAAGAACCGTTTAGATGTGGTGTTGGGGGATATGGTGTAGGGGAGAACTTTAGAGTAGGGTAGATGGTTGGACTTGATGATCCCGAGGGTCTCTTCCAGCCTAGATGATTCTGTGATTCTGTAATGATCATGGTGATGGTGCACTCCCCAACGGGTTGCTTAAGGTCTTCACAAATTAAAGTTCCCTCTCTTTTGCAGCCTCCATGTCGAACACAGCAGCCTACACCGCTATGTTCTTGCGATTGCCCTTAAGCTTACAGGCATTTTAGAAGTAGAAGAGCTTCATGGGATTTGGCAGTGCTGGTCTTGAGGTAAGAATTTGGCTTGCCAAAGGGTCTGTGCTTTCTAAACATGTATATTTTAGTTTGGTAACAAAAAAAAAACAAAAAAAACCAAAAAAACAAAACCAAAAACACCACCAAAATCCAAAAAACCCCAAAATGAAACCCTTCCTTATCCCTTGTGAATATTTATTAGTCTGTTGCTGAAAACTCTTAGAAGACTGTTTTAAATTTAACCCTAGTAAACAGCAATTAAAATTAAATAAAAAGATTTGATTTTTTTTTTCCTAACTGGTGAAAAACTAACAATTTTGATCTTTATTTTGAGTGTCTGAAATCTTGACTTTTTCAGCTGTTCAGCTATTCCTCTGCCCGTGTTTCACAACAGGGTTGGGAGTAGGTTTGTTCTGCTCCCAGGGAGGACACCTTTCCTTTCTCCCGAGGCCCTGCTCTGCTGTGAAATAGGGAGTGGATCAAGAGGTGATACAGCAAAAAGATTTCAATTAAAGTGAAATTAAAATTTGGGTTACCTCCTCTCCAGTCTGCCACCAGACCTGTGTTCGGAGGGACCGGCTGGGGCTCCCGAGAGCAACGGTGACCCCATCTCATCCCTGTGGGATGTGGGGATGCTCCTCATCACCTGGTCCCATGGGTGCGAGGAGAACAGTGACAACCCATCCAGCACCACAGGCAGCGTAAGGGTATTTTCAGCTCATGCTCTACGTGGGCAGGATTCTTCCTTACAAATTTCTCCTTTATTACTACCATTACTTTTATTTAATTGGCAAAGTATTGAATAAGGATGAGTAGAGATGAATCTCCCGTTTTCCTCAGTCCCGTGTCCGGGAATTGAAGCAAGGGCTCGTTTCAGTTGTCACGTCCTTCATCTCTCATATTCAGTGCCTGGAAACTGTTGGGTATGAGGTACTTGATTATTCATACATTAAATGTGTATTTGGAATTGCTCTAGCACCTTAGCATTTTTATGTCACAAATTAAATCTATTTTAGGTTTTTTCTTATCTAAACCTCTGCTCTTTTCATCCAGCACTTTTGGAAAGCAAAAGCGTTCAAGCTGAGATGAAGCACGAGAGGATTTACTGGAGTTTGAATAGTCCCACGTGTTAAAAGCCTGGTGGTGACACTGTCCACGCAAGCTCTGGGGGCAGTTGAGGTTGGCCAAGGGGACTCAGCTCCCCTTGCATTTTGGGGCAGGAGTGGATGGCTTTTAGCAGGACCATGTTACCAGGGGCAAGGGAGGGGGGAGCACTGAGGAAAAGGAGGGGCATCTCAAGGTGATCAGGCTTGATCTTCCTCATTGTTGCTAGACAGCTGCAGCAGGGGACTGGGAGACATTTATTCTAAGCCTCAACACTTTTTAATTAAAGCTGCTATTGAAAATATTCCTCACTTGGTGGTAGGAGGGAAAGAAACCTCCTGCACTTTCTCTGCACGTTGCAGGGAAGCTGAAAAGGCCATGTACCTGTTTTATCTCCTCCCATGCGGGCCACCTTTGAAGCAAGGTGGTGGCAATGCCTCTGAAACACCATCCACCCCCCCCCGCCTTGCCATTTCAGGAAGGAAGAAGTTTCCATCTATTAACTTCCAAAATAAAAGGTTAATTAAAGCTTAAACTAAGCCCCAGTTGAGCTGGCTTGGTATATTAATCAACTGGAGCTACAGCCTTGGGATTTTCACACAATGGCTAAGGTTCATCAGGAGAAGACACGTCAGAAAGTGAGAAACCCATGGTTCCCTGGCCAGGGGCTGTCACTTCTGTACTTTCCCAAATCAGGGGTACCCTGGGGATCAGAGCAAGTGTCATAAAGTAATTTAAGCAGGGTAAATTTAATACAGGACGTTGTATACCAAAGTAGCACACTGCAGGGGTATCACTGATGAGAAGACACTCTACAAGGACATAAGAAAAACCACTTGCCACCCTGGTTAGGTCGGTGCTGCTTCTTTCTCTGAGTCCAGCAACTGGTCCAGTCCTTCAACCTCACCACATTGGCTGTGGTTGTCCCCAGGGAGCCTGGCTCCAGGTAAGTTGGTTTCATTACTAGGGGAACCCAAGCAAAAGAGGGCTGCAGGACCCTTGCTGCTGCCAGGGATGGTGGCGGGTTATTGATGGGAGGGAGAGCAGCACCCAGCTCCCCAGATGGCTTGGGACTGGGAGCATCCCCAATGCCACCCTGCAGACCAGTACCTCTTAATCCACAAGAAGGATGCAGGGAGCTAGGTAACGATTACCAAAAAGAAGCCCCCAAAAGATTGTATTACTGACTAATATTGCTTTGTTCTAGCCTCGCTGAGGATTGCATCAAAATGACTCTAGCAATGGTTGTGACTTCAAAATATGTTTCCCAAAATCTTCACAGGGAAGTGTTGATAGATGGTCTATTAGAGAAATATATATTAAGATTGCTCAAAGTAAGTAAAAACATTATTTTAACCCCCCTTGATGGTAAGCAATAGTGGGTGGTTTTTTTTCCGCGGGACAAACGTGTCTCTGATTTCTTCTCTCCATTTTTTCTGATTCTCCACAGGGGTTTGAAATTCTTCTGCGGAGTCTGTATGGGATTGAAAACTGAGCAAGATTTGTAGCTTGCACCAAATCTGAGACAAGGCCTATGAGTGTGCTTGCAGGGAAATGTGCGTATAAGGCTCTTCAGGCAGAAAGCAAGAGAGTATTATTTTTCCGTATAACCTACGTTGCGTTTTCAGACTCAAGGCCTAACATTTGGAAAACTCATCTTCCTAAATTGCTTTCTGTGAAGGAAGGTATCATATCGTGTTTTATACAGCACTGGGCAAAAATTATCTTTAAGGATTGGGTCACTATGGTAACCACTTCTTATCTCAGAATCAAAAAGCGGTTATGATTGTAATTAAAAAATGTATGCTTTCTACAAAGAATTATTCTGAATTATAATAATTCATTTTCTGTTGTATACTGGAGTTATTTCTATTGCCCTCCGAGGTATCAGTATTTCTTATAATTCAGCAATGCAACACTTCATAGAGAGACTGTAACCTGCTTTGAATGTACAGAAATTGTGGTTGATGACTTCAACCTCTTAAATACTTCAACAGACTCCAGCGAAACACCAGGAATGTTTTTTGTTCTTACAGAAAGATAAATGAGGCCTCCTGAAATCTTGTGTCTCATCGCAACTCGTGATGCCCAGTGGCGCGCAAAGAGGGGTCCAGGTTTGTCACTGAAAACAGGTGGGTTGGCCACGAATTCAGATTTTCCTTCAGTTTAGGAGGAAAAGCTTTTTCTCAAAAAAAAAAAAAAAAAAAAAATCAAGATATAATTAAAAATAGTGTGATATAATAAGCAGCAAGCGAAGGCAGAAGGATGAGACGTGCTGGAAAGCACTGCTTTCAGGCACAGGGGATGACTGAGGAGGAAAAAAAGCAAAGGACACCAGCTGAAAAGCTATTGCCAGAGCTTATTTATTTATTTTGGGGCTGAGGGGGGGAGACAGCAGAGGAGGGAAGGACTTGAAAGTAAAAATTGTTTAGCAAACAGTTAAAATGGTTTCACGCTGCTGCTTTTTCTAAAAAAAAAAAAAAAAAAATATCTCAGCTTTTCTTCCTTGGGTGTTTGTGCCCATCACTTCTGTTTCCAGGACCAAGGTCACACATGGAAACCTTGGCAGACAGCTGGGACGTGGTGGATGCCCACCAGTAAATCAGCATGGTTGCCTTTAAAAATTCTAACATCAATAAGATGAGTGTAATGCTCCAACTGGCCCAGACCAAGTTGGTGGCAAAGCTGTTTTTCAGCTTAAGGAGAGCAAACCTAGGTGAGCTGCTCCAGCTGGCTCTGATGGGAATTGTCCACAGGTGGCTTCAGGGAGGAGAGAAGCCCTCGCTGCTAATATGAACCCTTTCCAAGGGGGTAGCAGCAGGGTGGTCCCATCCCTTCCTCCTTGGTCTGGGTCTGGGCCAGGTCAGGAGACTTTGAGCAGGATTTTTGGCACCTGCTCCTGGTATTTCATTTTTTGGGGGGCTGCAGTTTATATCCAGAGCAAATATCCCCCTATCTTTTATGTAAGTAGTAATAGAATTGTTTGTCTAAATGTTTCTTTTTTCCACTTTTTCCAAGAAGGAAGCAGAACAAATGTTTATTTTCCTAAAAGCCTGTAGCTTTCAACATTTGTTATTATTATTATTATTGGCTCATTTCTTCATAATACAATCGCGAATCTCAGTGGACTTCTGAGGGTTTTCTCCTGAAAGAGGATTTCCTGCTCGGAGGCCATAGTTATTCCAGCAGGACACCTTTTTGGTGCCTAAAATGAGGGGTTTGCTCCTCCTGGCCTGGGAGAGCAGATTCCTGTGCTCCAGGTGAGCAGTAATCAGTCAGGTTAATGAGCCATGGACTAATGATTCTCAGAGCCATTCTGAAGGGCTCTTGCTGGAGGAGGAGTTGTAATTCATCAAGGCTTTTGGGAAAAGGACCTCGTAAAAGCCCTGGCCTCTGGTCACCCAGAAGAGCCCAGAGATGCCTGTGGAGCCTGAGCACTGCACCCAGGTGGGTGGCAGGGCTGCCCATGATGGCACAGCCCCCTCCTGCTGCGTTTCAGGGATGCTCTCAGCAGCTGAGGACCACACACCCAGCTACAGCCTTCCCTTCACACAGGGTAACACCACAAGCTTTCCAGGTGAACCTCTTTCCACCTGGAGAAGGTAAATACTTAATAATGGCTATAATGAAGTCGAGTGGAAAATTACTTCATTAAGCCTGGAGTAATAATTGGTTTAATCAGCTGAAGCTCAGCTCAATAAAGCCCACTTCAGAGGTGGGTTAGCTCTAGCGTGGTGTGCAGGGGGCAAGGGAGGATGCTCTCTGGACCCCTACTGTGGTGCTTCCCAGGCGTGGAGGGACCTGCTGCATGAGAGGGATGCCCCTGGAGTAGGTTTCTTCATCCTGCGATTTGGGGACAAGACTAAGTGCAAAGCAGCTCTTGAATCAGGGGAACTAAACCCTCTGGCCTTGAGGCATGCCTGTGGCTTCGCCTTTTTCCCTCAGCTCCACTGGTGAGCAGTCGTAATTCAGCCTTTTCCCTGTGGGCTTTTCTCAGAACTTTCATGGGGGTTTTTCTGTTCTTCCTTCTTTTTTTTTCCCTGTCTTCAGTTTTTGAAGTATCCAGCAATTCTTTTTTTATTTTTTTGAGTTGCTGGGAAAGAGTCCCAGCTGAGCTGCAGTCCAAGCTAGAAGAAAATGTCCTATTCCCTCCTCAACTGACATGTTTTTTGTGCCTGTGGTGATTTTAATGTCAAGCAGTGTCTTCAAGTATGGTATCCCTTGCAGAAGTTGGATCTCCAGCACTGCCATGTGTTGTTAGCCTCTTCCACCACCCTCATCTTTCTAGTTTCACAATGGCAGTTCCTTCCTGGCGTAGCCATACCCTTAGATAACAGAAATGAGCTTGTCTGTGTTGTCACTAAAGACTATATCTTTGGTTTTCAACAGTGTCTGCAGTGTGACATCCAAATCTTACCACTGAGGATGTGCATCGCAGTTCCAGCCAGTGGGGACTCCCTTGATGAGCTGCTCTGAGAACGGTGGAGTTGAGAGGTGCTATGACAAGTAGGACAAACCGATGCCATAGTGCTGCAGCCTCAAAATGGAGGAAAGGATGCCAAAGCTCTTTACCCTGCCCAGGCATTGGGTGACCACCTCCTCCTCCTCGCTCTCCTGCGGTGCTCAGGGTCAGAAATGTAAGAGCCCACCAGAGAAGGTCGGGGCAGAGGAAGACTGCAGCTTCAGTGAGCCTCGTGCTGAGCTCTGAGGAGCTCTTGGCAATGATAGTTATTTGAGATTACGGAGGCTACGGCAATCAACGATTCCAAGCTTGGAGGAGCCTACTTCAGTTTAAGCACATTAGCATGCCCAGCACTGGAGAGCAGAAACCAGCGGGATGTACCCTCACGTTGCGAAGCGAGAAACAAACCCTGCCATCTGAGCTGACTACTGGGATGAGGTGGTCCTCTGCTGCTCCCACCATTTGAGCCACTGTGCCAGTCTGTGGGACCCCAGGCTGGTACGCTCCATTTTTTTTCCTTATTTCCCTTTCTCCATAGGATCATGAATGTGAGAGAAGGTTTTCTGGAGCTCAGTCCAACGTGCACAAAAACTATTTGTGTCACCGATGGCAAGGGTTTTCTGTGTTGTAACCTTGTGGCTCGCTGGGACATCAGGAAGGCTGCTGCATGTCTAGTAAGTGAATTGAACATCTGAGATAGCAGCTGCTGTGCTCCTCCATCCTACAGGTAGGGGTAGTTCTTTAAACATTTCAAGTGTAAACTAGGCTCTGGTTATCCAGGCTTGAAGGTGGGACAAGGAGGAAAAGAAACTCCTCAGAAGCTATTTTTGAGGAAGACAGAGGTGTGTAAGGAGGGATTTGTATGCGCCGCTTGATATCCTGACTTGTCGGGGGGAGAGCAAGAGGAATGAGTAGGAAAGAGGTTTCTCCCCATGAAGCAAGCAGGGCAAGCTCTCTGTCCCTCCAGTATCAGGTCACCTCCCTGTGTTTCTGCTGAGCTTCAGGCACCAGCAGGCACTGGAGGCTTTTTTCTTTCCCTAATCCATAGGCAGGGCTCCAAGAGGTATTGAAATACCATCATATTATTGCATTCCCAAAGCAGGTCTTAGGCCCACCCGTGGGTCAGGAACCGGTTAGGAGACAGCAGAAAACTTTACTTCAGGGGCTTTTAGGCACCGTCTAAATAATGTGACTTCAACAGTATGCACGTGTGCAAGAGGACCATAGCATGCACTCCTCTTCCCTTTCCTCCTCATCGCTTCTTTAGAGGCTTCAAGAAATTTTCCCCTTGATATCTGCTGTAGGTTAAATGTTTCCTTGCCTGATGGGTCCAAAACCAACAAACAAACAAAACCCCCAAAGCAGGACTGAGGTATCCAGGGGGCCGAGCCCCAGCTGCATCCCACCCTGGGCAGGGAAGCAGGGGGCTGGCTTTCAGTGGTGGAGGATGCCAAAGTTTGCAAGCAGCTTCTGCAACCCTGAGACGTTGCAACAGCAAAACCCACCGAGGTCACCCAAGGAGGCAACTTATCATCAGGGGCTGGTGGGTTTTGGGTTGGTGGCAGCAGGTGGGACATGTTTTGGTACCCTCTCCTCTGCCTGCCCCCAAAGCCCATTCGCAGTTTCAGCTGTTGCTCTATCATCTTTACAGCCTTCATATTCTGGATTCTGCTACCAGAAAGCCCGGGTTGTGAGCATTAACGTGCCTGTAACTCATCCTTTTTCAAAGAAAGGGCTTGCACCAGAGATCCTGGAGGGATCACTGGTGGCCTCATTGACTTTCTCTAGCTGATAAAATTCTCTTGTCTGGGGAAGCCGGTGTTCTGTCACCCTGTAATTTAAATTACACATTCAGGCTGGTGTTTTTAGGGAGCAGTCGCCAGCACAGACCTCTCGCAGCACCTTTGATGCAAAGGTAGATATTCAAAAGACTCTTCCCACTTTGCATTTAGTGATGGGAAGCATCATTGTAGTCACCTTAGTGATGCTTCTGCTGAGGCTTAGAAGACTTGTGGTCTCCTGATGTCTTCCCCGCTGTCTGAATCTGCTTCCCCCTGCTCTCACCAACACAAGTACCCCCTGCCTCTTTGCTGAACAAATGCAAGGGGGAAGGGAAGAGAAAACTTCCAGGAGTGTTTTTCTGCGCCAAGCAGAAAAAAAAAGGGACACGTTTTGCCATGAGGCTGCAAACGGTGGTCAGGGCAAACTGGAAAATCAGGTGCATTTTCCATGACCCGGGCTGAGGCACTGGTGGCTGCTGTTCAGCCCTCCTGGCCTCCTGGAGCAGGGATGCAAGGGGGCAGTACACAGCTGGGAATTAGGAAATACAATAATAGTTCCTGTAATGTGGTATAGGAAGCCTATCTTATGCTGCCACCCCGGCTGCACCCTGGGCTCCTCTTAGGTTGAAAATTGACATTTTTCTCATCTAGGAGGAGGCAAGAAGATGCCAGTGGATGCATCTCGGACATTTATGTCTGTGCTGTTTTTAAGGTGTTTAAAGCTCATTGGGCTACGTTATTTCATCTGGTTGAATGATGCCCAAATGATGGTTGAATGATGCAGCTCCCAAAGTCCCCAGGTCCTCCCAGAGTGAGTCACTGCTCAGACCTGCTACTTAGCAAGGATTGGCCTCCTTTAGCATTAGCACCACGGGGTGGGAAAGGGAGGGGTGGTGATTTGCCGTGATTATTTTGACTCAGCAAGTTAGATGGAGAAAGCTTTAAGAGGGACTTCCAGCAGGCGTTACGCCAAATGCTGTGGTGGATGGATTCAGCTTCACTCATCTGCTGCAAGTGTGCTTCTGCTATTTGGCCAGGTGGCCCGAGCGCTGGAGCTGGGATGATGAGGCAGAGAGAGAGACAAAATTTCCATGCTCGGGAGCCAAGCTGAACACAGAAGAGATATCTGAAAAAAAATAATATTTTGCACAATCTGAGCTACCCTTTTGTAAGGTAGTGATGGGCTGATTTGGTGAGTACTTGCCGACTTCCAGGCAAGACATTTCCATACGGGAATATGAGGATAGCAAAAGCAGGTGCCATTATATATTCTTGTCCCAAGAATATATATTATTATTATATATGGGCAAGAAATGCAGGGATGTGCAGGGTCTTTGTACCCAGGTCTGAGCAACGCCTCATCACCGCTCCAGCAAATTTTGCCTGGAAACCTGTCACAGGGGCTCCATATCTACTTAAGCAACAGGAGTCTGCTCTTTGTTTTTAATTTTATTAGCTATTAAACGGGACTTATGCACACCTGCCAGGTTGTGAGCTCGTGTTTTGTCCACAAAACTTGCTCCCCTCGTACAGCCAGGTGTAAAGGTGGTTGGGAAAGGACCAACTGGGATGGCTTTGCCAGCACTGGTGATGCTGTGCCTGTCCTTGGTGGCCATGGAGCCTGACCTCCACCCCTCTGTGCTTCCCCAGATCCAGGCACTCATCCTTTGGGTGATGGGAATAAATTTTAGTGGGCTTTTTCTGAATGCTGGAACGTCTGCAAAAGGCTTTTTGTTCTACGGGTTTTTTTAGCCGTTTTATATAGGGGAAAAAAAAAAATCCTAAGTCATATCTTGCAGATGGCTTCTGGAAACTCATTACTGGTCTGGTTGTCACCTCATGTAAGAAGGAAAACGTGTGCGCCTGGGTTTTCCACCCCACTTCTGAAAAAGTGAGCTATATTACAGTTGCTACTGCTGTTTTGTGAACGAGCTTTGGGCAAACAGCCTGGGAACTGCTGAATGTGCCAGAAACCCAAGACCCCAACTCAGTTGTTCATCCCGCTTCATAAAATAATTTAATATAAAATAATTTAAGCGTGGTCTTGAGGGCGTTGCTGAATCGGGACTTTGGGGCAAAACCTGCTGGATTCAGTTCATCTTAAGCAGATATTTATTAGAGCTTGGGCAAAGGCACTGACATCTGGCTTAAAGTATTTCATAAAAATCCTGTTGGTGATAACTTGGACACCGGCACGCAGGCATTTTGGGAAACAAATGAGGATCAACCAGCATTGTGATGGATGAGTCATACGGGAGAAGGGGAAAATTGGCTGATTTTGCTATTTTTAAGGCAGTCGGCCATGCTGATGTGAGCGGCAAACGGAGGAGAGCCAAGCAAGAGGCAGCCCCAGAGGAGACTATGATGGCTGGCTATTCATTTTGGAGGAAAATTGGCAGTAAAGGGGATCTGGTTAGCGTTAAGCTCCGGCAGCGTTTATTCTAATTTTGTTGAGCTGACTCCTTAATTAAAAGGTCGCTTTATGAGGAATAGGAGAAGTATCAGCTGTGTGGTAGCAAAAGGTGGAGGATGCTGTCCCAATTCACCTATTTTTTTTTTCTGAATGCTGAGAAAACATTTTTCACCTCTGAGAGGCTCTTCTCCCAAAATCTAGCTATCCTTCCCTGGGTGGCCATGGCAGGAAGAGCAGGGTGCTCCCCTCTTCCCACCATGGCTGCCTGCTGCCGTACCCCAGTCATGGAGGTTAATTTTGCCTCCAGTTTTCAAAGAGCTCCCAGGTATTTGCCTTTTCCTAAGGGACAACTTAATTCCTTTCCTGGACTTATTTTGGGCTATAATGCAGCTATATTTCAGTGCCTCTTATTAACCCCATATTGAAGGCAAGCATACTAAAGATGTGGAAAAAGTGCTATGGTTTACTTTTTTTCCTTGCTGAAGGTCTCATTTCCTTCTCCCCATGCTGGAGGTTTCTCTCTCTTTCTTCTCAACCCAGCAGCCCTTCCATCTCACACTGCTCCTCCAAAAGAATCGATAGAAACCTCAGGCATAGGAGAAACATGGTTGCTCGTGTCTTTGCACCACTAAGATGTGACATTGGGTCTACATAACTTAAAAGCAGGGATTTGGAAAGTCATATCTACGGTTGGCAGTGAAGATATGACTGACAGTGCAGGACTGGGATTGCCTCTGCAGACAGGTCAACTGGACAACCTTGAAACTGACCTCCTTAATGGCATACAGCAAACTTGGAGTCCTCATCAGAGAGAGGGCAGGGATGGTTTCTTGCAGAGTTTGCATTTTGCAGGTCCCTGGTGCTCGGTTTCCAGCAGCTCGTGCGGGGCAGTGATGGGAACCTGAGGTTTCTCATGCAAGTCACTCCTCACCGCAGAAAAGCATCAGCGTCCGGGTGGACCTGTAGGCAACAGGTGTGTGCATCCATCTGCATCTGTGTGATGCACACTGTGGATTCAGCAGTTTTCCCCATCAATGGAGTTGGTGCAATTGCTGATGTGCGTAACCAAGGCCTCTCGCTGATGTCTGCTTGATGGACAGCGATTTTGGGGAAGGAAAACTAGATTTGCAAGAAGATCCATGGCAGGTGCAGGCAGTGCTGGAGCCAGGAGGGTACCTACGAGGACAACGGGCTGGCAGCAACGTGTGATTACACAGACAGCACTCGGAGCTGTTCTAGATCTCACATTTGGCTTCTGTCTTAAAATAAATTAAATATCTCTTCATTGCAACTGGCGCACAGCCAAGGATGGCTCAGCTGCAGTGTTCCCCAGGACGAGTTGTGTGCCTTGTACGTGGCTTGTTTTGTTCAACAAACCCTAGGCAGGGAAAGAAAAATTGCCAAAGCCTGGAAGAACTGGACCTGTTATTTCTAAGGCCCCTGAGCTAAAGCATCATCTGCCCTCGGCAGAGTTATCCAGGCTCAGCAGAGAAGATTAATTTCCTTAAAACAGAATCTCCTCAGCCTGAGGCTCCATGTTGCCACATTACTCTTGGCCAAATCACCTGACGTATTACATGGCAGATTCCACATCCAGAAGGTGAATAAAGTATCGTCTTTTTGTTTGCTGTTGACTCCTGTGCAGCTGGCTCCTTTTTCTGGTGAGTTTGGAGGGACTTCTGTCCAGCCAGTGCCTATGGCTGGTCTGCAATGGGGTGACTGGCTTCAAGTACCCCAAATGCCATCGGCTCCTTCCCTGCAAGCCACCTTCTCGTTGTGTAAGACAAGCACAGCCAGCCTCTCACTGCATACATGGCACTGTCGGGCTTAATTGGGTTATAACGCCATCCCCTGAGGATGGACCTCTATTTTGTCTTGGGGGTTTGTAAAGTACCGTGGTCTTCAGCACTGGTGTGGCCTCACCTTGAGTACTGTGTTCGGTTCTGGGTCCCTCACTACAAGAAGGACATTGAGCTGCTGGAGCGTGTCCAGAGGAGAGCCACCAAGCTGGTGAGGGGTCTGGAGAACAAGTCCTATGAGGAGAGGCTGAGTGAACTGGGCATGTTTGGTTTGGAGAAGAGGAGGCTGAGGGGAGACCTCATTGCCCTCTACAACTCCCTGAAAGGAGAATGTAGAGAGGTGGGTGTTGGTCTCTTCTCCCAAGGGAGTAATGACAGGACCAGAGGAAATGGTCTGAAGTTGGGGCAGGGGAGGTTTAGATCAAATATTAGGACGAATTACTTTACTGAGGGGGTGGTCAGGCACTGGAACAGCCTGCCCATGGAGGTGGTAGAGTCGCCATCCCTGCAGATATTTAAGAAATGTGTAGATGTGGCTCTTCAGGGCATGCTCTGGTGCCCGAGATTGTTGGCTTGTGTCTGCTTGCAGGTGAGTGTGGTAGGTTTTTTTGAGGTTGTTTTTTTGTGTGTGTGTGTGGTTGGTTTGTGGGGGTTTTTTTGTGGTTGGACTCAATGATCTTAAAGGTCCCTTCCAACCATGAAGATTCTGAGTTTCCATCTTGAGCTGTTGGGGTGACTTGAGGAAAATAAAATCTCCTCGCAGCAAGAAGCCCTATTCTGCCAGTGGGGAAAGCCTTTTCTCCTGGGCCAGCCATGGTGCCTTATCTGCTTTATCCTGCCGTATTCTGCGTTGTTTTCGGGCGGCACAGTCGGTAATGGCTGCTAGAGCGACTTTGTGTCAGAGGATGACTTTATTGAGGTGCTTAATCCCCAGCAGGTGCTGTGCAATATGACACGCGGCTGTGTCTTGGAGGTAACAATGCCACGTTGATGTTTTACTGTGCTGTTAACCCTCGGTGCGATGAGGTATTACAAACATCATCTATCTTGTGCTCCGTTGCTGATAACGCGCTCTCTTGCTTGGAGCTGCCTTGCCAAAGCTGTGATTGATATGACAGAGGAAGCAATGCACTTCTCATGGCCATCAGGTGTTATATCACTTATTTTCCACACTTGTGGTTCCTCCTCTGTTCCAGCTCCATAAAATGGAGGCTCTGGCTGCAGGATGGAGCATGGCCTTGCTTTACGGTTGTGCCTTCCTGATCTCATAGGGTGTCTTGTTTTTGTAGCTGCTTCTGCTTCTTTTCTTTGTTAGGCTTAAGGCAGAAAAACAATAAAAAGGATCATGGCCTTCTGTGAGGATTTACGTTTATATTCCATGAAATACTGACATAGTTCCTTCAAAAAGCAGGACAGAAGGGCATTTGGATCAATCTCTGTGATTGTAGGTTGTAGGTCACCCCTTAATGCAGTGCACGTTGCATCTCCTTGGTTCTTCCCTGGCCAGTGAAATCGGCGGAGCTTTGACTACATGTCAGTGGAGGACCAGGACCAGGATCACATGCGTTTGAGTAATGACTTGTACACACATGGAATACTTTCCTGATTATGGTCTTGGATAATTGGGGCAATTTTCACAGGAATTAGAAGCCGCTACCGGGACGTAATTATGTTTTACATAGTAAGTTCTGATTGACTGAACTATGGAAAATTAACACTGATGAAAATCGCCAAAAATTTAGGATACCAACTTTATACTGATTGTGTCATTACCACACTCAGAGCTTTGTAGCTTATAAATTCAGAGACTGTCTTGCAGAAAGCCTTGATGGTATGTCACCCTCGGGAAATCACTGCTACGGCTGCAACCTATCCCTTCCCTCAACATCTGATTTTTTGCCTTGCTCCCACATCCAATAGCTTGCTTGGGTCCCAAATTTGTGGCCTGCCAAAGTTTTCCCTTTGTTTTTTTTGTGATTTAGTCACCCCTGGCTCTTCCACAAAGACGCCAAAAATTTAGGATACCAACTTTATACTGATTGTGTCATTACCACACTCAGAGCTTTGTAGCTTATAAATTCAGAGACTGTCTTGCAGAAAGCCTTGATGGTATGTCACCCTCGGGAAATCACTGCTACGGCTGCAACCTATCCCTTTCCTCAACATCCGATTTTTGCCTTGCTTCCACATCCAATAGCTTGCTTGGGTCCCACCTTTGTGGCCTGCCAAAGTTTTCCCTTTGTTTTTTTTGTGATTTAGTCACCCCTGGCTCTTCCACAAAGATGGTGCTGTTTATCACTGTTTCTTCTAAACTGTGGTGCTGTTTATCACTGTTTCTTCTAAACTGTGGTGCTGTTTATCACTGTTTCTTCTAAACTGTGGCTATCCCTAAGATTTCCCAGAGGTGGCTGTCCACCTTCCCTGCAGCAAAGCGAGTCCCAGAAATCTCCTGGAGAGGGTCTGGACCAAGGTCTTTCCGAAAGCTAAAGGAATTTCCTAAAAATCTCCTGAAAAATCTCACTTTGTAAATTTTTCCTGTCTTGCAGCCTATTTACTCCCAGGACCATCACCACCTTCCCAGCCCTGGCCAGAGGATTATCACTGTTTCTTCTAAACTGTGGCTATCCCTGAGATTTCCCAGACACGGCTGTCCACCTTCCCTGCAGCAAAGCAAGTCCCAGAAATCTCCTGGAGAGGGTCTGGACCAAGGTCTTTCCGAAAGCTAAAGGAATTTCCTAAAAATCTCCTGAAAAATCCCACTTTGTAAATTTTTCCTGTCTTGCAGCCTATCTATTCCCAGGACCATCACCACCTTCCCAGCCCCGGCCAGAGGTGGTGTGCCAGGATCACTTGGTGGAGCAGAAAGGGTCAAATCGGGGGGTCTGCAGCTGCAAAGCTTCTGCCTTCACCCTCTCCTGGTAAGGAGAGAGTAGGTCACAGCTGATTAGTGTTAGTGACCTGTCACAGGTAGGTGTTTTCCGGAGGGTTTGTGCACCACAGGGCAGAGGTGTGCCAGGATCACTTGGTGGAGCAGAAAGGGTCAAATCGGGGGGTCTGCAGCTGCAAAGCTTCTGCCTTCACCCTCTCCTGGTAAGGAGAGAGTAGGTCACAGCTGATTAGTGTTAGTGACCTGTCACAGGTAGGTGTTTTCCGGAGGGTTTGTGCACCACAGGGCAGGTTTTTATCTGATCCCCCTGCCTGATGGTGATCCAAACTGGGAAACAGATGGCAATTATCCACAGTGTTAGGGGAAGCTTGGGTGGGAAGGCACCGAGCCTTTCCTTCCCCATGCCTCAAGCATGGAGAAAAAGAAAAATAGCAGTGAATCCTTGTTCACTGGGACAAGGCAAAGCTCACCGCTAGCCCTGACCCTCTGCTTGTAGCTGAGGGAAGCAGCTGCTCAGAAGTGGGTTTGAAAAGGTGGTGCCAGGTTCAAAACTTCAGGCTTGCTGATGTCTTCAGGTTTTCAGTAAGTCCCAGTGAAGATACGTAGCACTGGAAGAAGCTCATTCTGCCTGTACTTAAGTCATTCCCTAAGCAGGTTTTGGCTTTGAACACTTGGGAGTATGTATTGACACACTCGATACTGATAAAGTTCACAGAATTGGGGAATCACAGATGCTTTACTGCCTTTGGGAATATCCCAAGGATAATGGCATTTGGTGTTAATATCCATCATTTATTTTACTGTTCGGTGACAAATTCTGCTCTCCAGGTGTGAGTCCACATCCTTCTTCTGGCGAGGCAGAACTGCAGCCCAACTCAATATACAGCTTGGCTCTCAGAGGTGGTGGGCTCCACACTGCACGTGCGGCCGTACGGGAAGGCATCGACCATCCTGAGGAATAGCTGGTAACCTGCTGATATGGGGGTAAGGGGGGCCTAAAACTTCCTTCAGAGTCACCTTGATAGCATAAGGGAAACTGACACAACCTGAAAATATTTAGGTTTTATTTTATGAGGGAGATGGCCATGCAGCCTGGTTTTTGTGTCGCACTGGTTTTCTTCCCCGTACATCCAGGGCAGGGTATGAGGCCAAGCCAACCTTGGTGTCTCCTCATGACATGCCATGCTGTGCTGGGGCTGACACCATGCTGCTGACCCTCCTGAGCTGTCGTGTCTTCCTCACTGCTCAGCCTCGTGATGCTTTGTGGGGTGATAGCCAGCTTCAATTAACACCGCCCCATCCAGCCTTCAGATAACCTTCAGTAGTTTCAGGGCTTTTTCATGCACCATTTAAAAAAATGGGTTTGCAAATGGATAGGGGCAGTTGTAGAGCCCTGTCCCCACAGGATCCACT
Organism: Calidris pugnax; assembly: GCF_001431845.1. NCBI lineage: Eukaryota > Metazoa > Chordata > Aves > Charadriiformes > Scolopacidae > Calidris > Calidris pugnax. The sequence continues at coordinate 2,142,885 of NW_015090771.1, read as the reverse complement.
GCATGGCAGAGACAGTGCTTGCCAAAGGTCCTAAATTCTGCTGGGAGCAGCTGCCAGAAGGTGCCCCACCAACCAAACAGAAGTGCAATGACGATCTTGCATCTGTAAGAAATTCTTAATGCACTAGAGACTCAATATTCTAGTATTTCTCCCTTTTTAATCTATGAGGGGAAGCGATGCAGGTTATCATATATGATAACGTCCGAGAGCTGAAATACCGAGCTGTCAGCTGCAGGACACTGGAATGACAGCCCTTTAATGTGCTGTCAGGCTCTTGTTGGGCACTTGTATCAAAGCCTATATCAAAATTTTAGCCCCAGGAAGACAAATCCACAGTGTCTTCCTTTTCTGGGGAGCTCCTTAAATTAAACTCATGGTTGAGGCACCATGCCTGGAAGTGTTCAAAAGACAGGTTGACGTGGTGCTGGGGGACATGGTTTAGTGATGGGGTTTGTTTGGTTGGGTTTTTTTTGTTAGAGTTAGATTGATGGTTGGACTAGATGATCTTGAAGGTCCCTTCCAACCTAGATGATTCTGTGATTCAGTAGGGGGATACATAACAAAATGGCTTTTTTGAAGTTGTCTGTGCTGTAGGTAAGATCTCCTCCCCTTCCAGTGGTCAAAGTCCCACCAGCGCCATACCCAGGGAATTTAAGCAGGGTTCCTAAGATGCAGAGATCTTTTGCAGGTCCTGTACCCTTCACAAAACGCTGATCTTGGGGGATGGAATGCTCTGAGATAGCCCAGTACTTGCAGGAGACCTGCTTGGGTCTGCATCTCCCTCTTGCCAGTCAAAGCCCACCACTTCCCACCCCCTGCCCGCTCCGGCACTGAACAGCCTCCAGCAGTGGTCAGATCTTCTGGGGCTTGGCAAAGTGCTGGCCTGGCATGCTCACTAATTACTCACTGGAGCGATAAGGAAAGAGGGGGCAGCATCCCTAGTGCCACCAGTGCTGAGGTGGGCTGGGAAGGACCTTGCTACCTCCTTGTCCAGACAGAGAGGCCAACACTTGGCCTCTCCTTGTGGCCATGACTCTCAGGTCGAGCCCTGCTGCCATTATGGTGCTGGAGCAGGCACGTCTTGCAGGGTAGGAGAGCAGGATGCGGGGGACAGCCGGAGTGTCCCATGCACTTAATATGATGGATGACCATCATGGTGCTGGTGAAGGACCCGCAACATCTTGCAGGGTTGGAGAGCAGGACACAGGGGACAGCCATGCACTTAAGATGATGGATGAGACAAGCACAAACGAGCTGCCTAATCTTGCCTCTGGCTCCTGGCCAGCAAGAGGAGGTTTGATGTGGGGTGGCATTGCCATGGCAGAGCTTCCCCCATGCTTGCCCACAGCCATCCAGTCTCCATTACAGGAACACCGAATTCCCTCTTGCGAACGAAGGATAATGTCTCCTGAGGAAAAGGAATTAAAAGGGAGAGGGGGAGGAAAAAAAGAACCCTTTGTACTACAATAGCACTCGCAGTTAGGAACAAAACAGGGCAGAAAGCTTCTTGAAGCTTGACTTTGGGCAGGAAAAAAAGGCCCTCCCCGTGAGCCCTGGGTGTCTGTAGGCACAAGCTCGGCGGCTGCTGTCTTCGCTTTACGTCAGAGTATTAATGCTGTTGTTTCGCCCCTGGTATCAACAGAGCTCGCCTGGTAGGTGGGTGGGGTATTGGGATTTATATTGTAGAGAAATTCAGGAAGGTTTCTGCCTTTTTTTATATATTTTTTTTTTTCTTTTTCCCTCCTCCTCCCTACAAAGCTTTTGAAAGTCCACTGGGGACCCCTAATGTTCATCTGCTGCCGAAGCACACGCTTCAAAGCCAGAGCTCCACAGCTTCTTTAGCCATCTGTGGGTTTGATCATTCCGATGGGCTTTTATTATGGGCAGTAACACCCCCTTCCCCCTGCCAAAAGCTGTCTTTCTGGGAAGTTCTGAGAGCTCCTCAAAACATCTGGTAAACCAGCATTTCTACAGTCAGAAGATATGCCAGCTGCGTCAGACGGGGACACTCCTGGAGGTGCTTTGGGAGGCTGAAACCTTGGTGCCACCCACATAGTGTGTAGGATCCCTTCCTGCCCCAAGCGTGGTAGCAGACACATCTAAGACCTCCAACAGAAAAGTTTTTAGGAAAAAACGGGGTTAGAAGTCAAGGTTGTTGTAAAAGGTGTTGGGAGGAATAACCCTGTGGAGGTTTTTAAGACCATCAACGAGAGATTGGCAGGTGCCCAGCCCTCCATAAACTCCCACTGCCTAGTCCCTATTCCCACACACTTCCACATGGCTGTCTCGCTTCCCCCCCAAAAAAAATCTCCACTTCTAGGTGGATCTCCATCTTCTAAGGCCTCCATGACCAAAACCTACAGTTCCCCTGTTGCCCTCAGCCAGGGCAAACAGGAATTGCTGCTTTCATGGGGTTTTGCCCCATTTTCTCGGTGCCTCTGCTGGCGGGGCCAAGCAGGACACACAAATACCTCCACTGCAGCCTGGTTTTGAGGGGTTTTATCCCAAATCCCTGGGGTCAGCTTTCCTCCCTTCTTCTTGCAGAAATGTGTCATCTTTCCAAGACCAGTATCATCATCATTATAATTTTTTCCCCGCAGCCAGAGTCAACAACGTGGCCAGATACCGGGAGCGGGCAGCCACACCAAACCCACCCCAAACTCTGGGCAGAAAAATGTTGGAAACGCAGTTGGAGTAAGTTCACCCTCCTCTCTTCTGCGCTTCCATCCCCACACCCAAGTCAATCAGAAAAATCCGTGCTTTCTAAGCGGCTCCTAACGTAATGAAAGTCAATTAGAGTGATGAAAACGGAGCTGATAACTGCAGGTTTTCATCACCGACTCCGTGCTAAATGTCTGTTCTGTGTGGTTTGCAAGGAAGTAAGGGTGCATGGAGAGGAAAGGATGGGGTTTTTTTTTAAAGCAGTTAAATTGCCTCTAATTAGCAACACAACTGTAGTCAAAACATAATGTGAGGATAATAAATTGATATTTGCATAATGGAAATGCTACCAAAATGTACTTCAAATAAGCTGAATTAGATTATAATTAGAGCTGTGTTTTGGGAAAGAAAATCCTTCTAATTGCCTGCATAAAGGCAGTGCCAAGGAGGAGAGGGCTGGCAGCTGCCGGGGGGAGGTCCAGCTGGCACCGTTTGGGATGAGCGCCCTGCAACCAGGGGGTCTTCCCTGGGGGAGAACAGGGTGTCCCCCACCCACCGGGAGCCCTGGCAAGGCAGGCTGGGGGGAAAAAAAGGGGAAAAGGTAAGACGGACTTGAATGCATGCACCCTCGGCCATCCCCTGCAAAACCCTGTTACGTGGGATTGGACCCAAAGAAAATCAGGGGGGAAAATAATCCGGACAGCAAGTGGGGTGGGAGACGTGTGCGTCTTGTGGGAGGTGGTGCCAGGGTAAAAATGCAACCACTAATTCTGTAAATTGCATTAATCTCTTCTTGGTGAAATCTCGGCGCTGCATTGAGTTGCAAGAGCCTCCTCCTGCTGCTGTTTGATAACTGGCTTTATTAAATCAACAGTTTAGGTTTTTTTCTGTTGAAATGGATGCAAGGTTGTTCATGATTTATTGTCCAGCTCTTATTAGTCCTTATTAGAAAAGAATCCACCTGGAAAGCATTGGATGACAAGTCACTCACTCCTTCTACCAGACCATGTGTACCGGTAAGGAAACTGTAGCTGAGGTAAAGGGAAAATGTCATATTTCGAAACAGCTTTTTTGAAAAAGTGGGGAAAAAAAGCACCAGCAAATGAGTGATGTGCTGGTATTATGCCTTGTAGCTGTGGAGCTTCATGGTTGGTGTTAATGCCCATTTTGGTGCTGGGCAATGACACAGCTCATGGAGGGAAAATTGATCAGTGCATAAAAACCTGCTCGCTCGCTTGGACTGGGAGACAGAAAAAGGTGATTTATTAAGTCCTCTGAAATGCAATGGCCCTGCCCACCAGGCCCTCAGAATACTCACTGTTCAAATACCCAGGTTAGTACACCTGGTGCTCGCTGAGGTGGTGCTGTACCCAAACCTGGGCAGCTCCCAGCATCATCCCGGACCTGGTGGCAATAGGAAAGGGGTGTGAGTTTGGCCATCACCAGTTGGAGGAGGTGTACAAGCAGGGCATGGCTCTCCCCAGGTGTGCTTGAATGTCCCTCTGACATTGGCTGCTGAGGTTGGGGAGGATGGAGGAAACAAGGAGGATGGCTTTGGGGGTAAGGGAAAGGCAGCAGACACCACGAGTCTGGGTTTCAGCGGAGCTCGTCACAGCTCCTCACGCCATTTGCCTGGTGGGTGCTGTTTTGTGGGGACAAACACAAGGTTTTCCTGCCCACAGACACAAAAAGGAGGGTACCACAGGCCTGAAAAGGGTGTCCAGTGCACTTAACTGGTAACTCTCTGTATAGGAGACATATAGCATAGGTCCAGTTTCCAAGTCAGGAACTACGGTTCATGCGTGTTTACTGGATGAGGGGAAAAAAAGTGGGTCTGAGGCATGATGCAGCACTAGCCTCATATCAAGGGAAATGTTTCCCTGCCTTCAGAGGGTCCTGGCTCAGGGTCTTGGTCCGCAGCCGCTGCAGAGCCCATGGAAAGGAAATAAGCTCCTTTTTGAGTTGGCAAACGCTGCCTTGCTTTCCTGCTTGAGGGGGAGGGAAGAGAGAAACTCGCCTGGTGCTGTGCTCTGCTCTGCTGCGGGTTTTGTGGTACCAGATTTAATAAAGAGCTGCGTGGGAGGGAACGCAGAAGGGAAAGAGAAAGGAGGAAAGGGGGGGAGCAGGCGGCTGCACTGCAAACAGAGACCGGCCGGTGCTGCCAGGGACGGGCTGGGGGAGGTAGAAGGATGGCCAGGCCTCGGGTCTCCTCTGCTTTGTCTTCTCCTCATGGGAGCAAGACGCAGAGCTGGCCCCCAGGAGCTCAGCCTGGGTGATTTTTGGGTAGAGCAGAGGCAAAGCCCGGCCATCCCTTGCTTAATGTGTGGCCACCAGCCCCTGCCACGCTGGGTGCCAATATATTGTGCCCATGGGATGTCCCCCAGGTGTTGCTGGCATCACCCTAAAAAGATACTGAGGCTACCACGGCTGGTCTCACCAGCGTGTCCTCAGGTGACAGCGCAGGACCTCACGTAACGCAACAAGTGAGCTGGGTAATTGCTGTTGGAAAAGAGGAGAGATTGCCCACCAACAAAGGCAGCCCCAGGAAATGATTTTATTGCTCGCAAAACGCTGCGGATCTTTGTTTAGGGAGTGCACGTCCCGTGAAATGCAATTGCTCCCACTGTGGTTTTAAACCGAGATCACCCTGAATATGAAGGCAGTTTCCATTAAATTGAATTATTTTTCCCCAAAACTGGCACGGCAGTGGTAATGCTGATAAGGAACGATAGTTATTAACTGAGGACATTATTTATATTTTCTGTTAAATCACTGTCATTTCTGTTACAAATGACACCACGCATGCATGTCATGCTGATTTACAGCGATAAAGTCTCAGCCTTGATCATGTATCGCAATGCAGAAGCAGAGCACTAAATACACACAGCACAAATGCACAAGCAACACCACAGCAAGCCCAGATCAATATTTGTATCTAACTTAGCATTAGGGTCTCAGTTGTTGCAACACTAATGGTGCTTTCTCAATACCGGTCATATGCCCATCGTCAGTGTAACCCTGAAGGCTGTTTGCCTCCACCACCCCACCTTTCCAGTGCTGTTCAGAAATGGTGAGCCAGGAAGCAAAAAGAGAAGGAGCAGAAACACATCACTGCCATAGATCTAACCGTGGAGATCCAGCGCAAAGCAAGAGTCATGTCCGATGAATGATTCAGGTACCTGAAGACTAGACACTCAACAAGGAGAAAGCAGGGTTGCTAAGTGCAGAAGAAGGTAAGGTTGGATGGGCATCGGTGTTGAAGCTGTCATTCAGGGAAGGTTTCTGCTCTTGAGGATGTTTTCCAAAAGTTGCTGAGCTTCTCGGAGCCCGTGGGCTGCTGCCACACTGAGGAGTTTCTCCACTTCCCTGAAGGACATGAAACCTTAATTAAGAATATCTAGGAGGAGGTTTGATTCATTCCTTGCTACGTTTTATTTAAGCAGGCTTTTATAAGAGGACCACAGCTACTGGATCTGAAAGCATCTGTAACGTTAACTTTCCGCTATTCAGAAAACGATCTGATTTTCTTTCTGCTTTTCCCTGTGGTCTGATCATGTATGCTGTGGGTTTGGCAATTTTCTCATCTTAGTCAAAATGGAGATGGACTTGGGGCTCTTGAAATACCTACTTCTTTTACCATTCAGTACTTGAGTCTGCCTGATCGTGCAACATGCAGCAGAGATCGAAACGAAACACGTTGGCTTCAACTCACAGAGTTTGCCCAGATGTTGTTTTTTTGGTTTCAGTGAGCCTAAGACTGCTCTCTCCAACCTCAATTTTAATTTTCAGACTTGGAGTAAGTATAAAAAACTCAAAACGAAGCAGTAGAAAAAAAAAAAAGAGGAGTGGGTTTTCACTGTGGTGGGAACTCATCAGTTGTTTCAGCTTCACTTAGCTCCAGGACAAATCACCACAGCGAATGTACAAAGCACAAGGCAAGTTTTCTTTGGCCGTGGGCCTTGCTGGGAACACTGATGTGCAGTGTGTGCAGGCACGACGGGGAGAGAAACGTGTCCCACATGGTTTTGACCCAACCTCCAGGCAGTCAACAGGAAACCTCTCACTGACTTCGCAGGACAGGAAGGAGAGCAAAAAAAGGGGGCTCCCCCAAAAAGACAGACGGGTCTTTGTGGCAGATAATTCACATGTCACTTCAATAGCTCTTTCTATGCCAGTACAGGTCTTCTCCCTTGCCTTGACTGGGAAATCACCAAGGGAAATATAGATGTTAATCCGACCACAGGCATTTTAGGTACTGTGTCACCTAATTTTTTAAATCTAATTGTGCTAACTGGGTTTTTCAGATTTCTTGCCAAAGGGAGGGCTACATTACCAGCAAGACAAGGAGAGGGTATTAGAAATGCTGCGGCAGCCTCGCGCATGGAGTATCTGCAGCACCTGGTTTCGCCCACACACCCCCCAGGAGGAACTGGGAATGCAGCTGTGATGGAAAGGAAGAAGAATAGCTCGGGTTACCCTTCTTCAAGTGCCACGGTCATGTTTCTGAGAGCCCCTACTGCCAGGTTGAAGGAGGAGTGGGGATGGCCCTGCTCCGCAGCCTGCCTGCACGGGGGGAAGAGAGAAGCAAAGGAAGGGGTAAGAGAAAGCGCAGAAGAAAAAAACCTGAAAGTTTTAAGACAAGGTAAGAGCAAAGAAGGAAAAAGGTACGTCTAAATCACTGTCCTGAAATGCGACACCTTTAAAATTTTCAGGCCCTGATTTGGGAAACATCTTTATTCAGAAAGGTGCCAAGGCTTCAGCGTTTCTGTAAGTACAGATGTCCTTCAAGATGTCTTCTTGCTCCACAGCCCTTGCTGTCACAGGCATGCTTATTTCAGCCCTAGAAACCCTGCAGCTTGATGCTGTTCTACACCTTGAGCAGACACAGAGGAAGCATCCAATGTGCCTTGCTTCTCCTCTCACTTTTTGGGCAGTGAAATAGCTTTCCTGGTCCCTTCTCCTTCCCGTTCCTCAGCAGAAGCCAGGAGAGCTCCAGGGGATGCAGCCCAGCCTCCTGCCATGTGTGTAACCACTGTGGGTACCACAGCAAACGCACACACTGGGCACGGCTGCCTCACTTACGTGGCAGAAACCTCTTGGGACCGTGTGCTGAGAGCAAGAAATTAATACGTAACTTGATTTTTCTGCTGCTTCAGCATCTTCTGGCCCTCTCTCCCCTCCTGTGTTCTTCCCGCTGCCCACCTGTGGCTTGAGCCTCCCCAAGAGGCTGTACAGCAGCGCCAGCAACCCTTTGGGGTCTTGCTGTCGAGATACTCACTGGCCTCCCACTGATTTAAAAAAATAGCAATAGCAGGAGGGGGGGAAATGGGAGCAAAGCATCTGACCCACAGCAAGAAGTCGGGAGCTCCTGGTGTCCCTGCTGCCGCCCTCTGCACGTCCCTCCTGCCAGCCTGGGGGAGCTCAGCGTGGCTCTCCCCACAAAGCACCCCCAGCTCCTTTTCCTCCTCCCATGTCACCACAACCTTTCTCCAGGAGAGGGAAATTTTCCACAGCAGAAGCTGGGGGGGGGGGTATTTTTGCACCTCACCTGAACCAGTGCATGGCCATGTCCTCGCTTCTTGCCACTCCAGCTCCTGGATGGGAGACAAGGTAGAAAAGCCATAGTTAGGACATAAAATACAGTGTCCAACCGCATTTGTGCTTCTGGCTTATACCCCTACCTGGCACCAAGTTAGCTGGGGCTTGGAGAAATGTTACCTTGCAAATACCTCTGTCCCAGGATGTGCTGGGCGCTGGGGTACCCCAGGCGAGCGTATGCATGAGCCACATGGAAATGGAAGTCCTCGTAGCACAGCAGGATGTAGAGCAGGAGGAGGCCAGCGGTGATGACAGCAGCCAACTGTAAAAGAGAGGAGCAGTCACGACGCAAGGAGGAAAAGAAGCTGAGAGCCAGCTACAGCAAATATTTCATCGAGGCTCTGAAGCCTCCCAAAGTTATTCCTCGCAGAGAATTAGGAGGAAAGGCTCACACAACCAGAGGAAATCAAAGTTGCCTTTGATAGAGAGGCGGTTCCCAGCATCCACTGAAGCAGGCAGAAAAGGTGCCACCAACTTCAGCAAGCGGTGGATCAGCTCCTGAGTTAATACACCCTTTAAGTTGTGCTACAGCAAAGGAAACGACAATCATTTCATTTTCTAGTGGTTCTCTTGAAGAAAAAAAATGGAAATCACAAGGCAGCATCAGGCTTTTACAAGCCATTCATCAAGGAGGCTTGCCAGAAAGAGCCTCATTCCCAAGGCAGCTGGGTCCTCGTCCCACCGCTGCCTACCACCTGCTGCAGCATCAGCATATGGAGGTGGACACTCCCTTTGTGGACATCCCTGGTCCATAAGCGTTTTTATCCCATGTTACACTGAGGACACGTCACCAACGTGCCCACCTAACAGGAGAATAACCTTGGGTCTGACACTCTTCTTGCATCTAAGGTATAAATCAGCGAAAAGCTTGATGTACTGCACCAGCAGAGGAAAAAAAGAGATGAGAGACCAGAACCGGGCTGTTTGCTTTTTGATGCCAAATTGGATTCTCTTTGCGCAACGAGCCAGATCCCAGGGAGAGGAGCTGGCAGCTCCAGCAACCACATCTTGGCAGGGTCAGGGACTCCTGGCTGGGGAGAGGAGAGCAGGGTTAAGAAAAAGCTGTAAGAGCCCCAGGTGAGCCTCCTGCCCACACAATTTACCAGGAGCCCTTGTTCTGCCCATGGGGAAAAGCAGCGTGTCTTGCCAATGGCATCAGCACTACAGAAAGTAAAACCCTTCATGCTCCATGGGGAGATGGAGGCCGGGTACAGTCCCTGGTGGAAGACCTGGGTCTTTGAAAATAAGACCAGATGCAAGTGCTGATCAGGTTTCCCTGTGCTGAGAGGAACCACGCTGACGGTGTGGGATCCAGAGGAGACTGCTAATACGTCATCCTTCAGCTCTGCAGTTTTGGTGCAAGCAACATTGGACTCTTGGGTCTGATGTTCATGGGCATGTGATGAAGCACCTGCAGGCTCCCTGCATGCCACTGTCCCTCTCTTGCAGATGCAGGAGCAGAGTGCATACGAGGAGCTCCATTTCAATGGCCAAGTCAGAAACCAGTCCTGAGGCCCATCCAGGTGACCTTGGCTGTCGCAGAACAAGTGCACTGTTTCATCTGGACATAATTCATCTCTACAGGTGCTTGTGAGTAGTGGCCATAATGTGTGTGAGGGTTTGTCACCATGCCATACTCAGAACAAGCCAACGGGTCAAGAAGCAGCTGGAAAGGATGAGAAGACACAAGAATTTTAACAGCCAAGGACTCTCTGGCCACTGTGGATGGTTTGATGTGACTGATACAGATGGGTGCAAAAACCAACTCCCCCTTATTTTTTGGGGGGGGAGGGAGGTATGGCACATGAGATGTATGCAGACTGTTGCAAAGAAAACGGTGCATTTGGGTCCTGATCTGCTTCTGGAGAGCTTGAGGGCAGAAATGGTGTGGGTCTGACATTTCCTCACTGTTTTGTGGGGGCTCCTGCACTCCCACAATCAGCTGTGGCCACCAACCACGGGAGGCAGCAGGTTGCCAAGAGCTTGTTATCTCCTAATTGGGACCGAGGTCCTGGTTCAAGCCCATCTCTAATTGGGATTAGTGAATGCTGAGGATTAAATGAGCCTAGTTAGCTAATTAGGCTAAGTAGATAAAATAGGTAAGCAATAATGACATGCAAATGCCCCAGCATTTGATTTTCTGGCTGATGAGCTTAGGGATGTAGGAAACTTTGCTGTTCTTTTTGAGACCCCTGTTCAGCCTGTGTGATGCTGTTGCTCAGACGGGGATGATTCCCAGATGTTTTGACAAAACCAGCTCTCCTGTAACACCACGGGGACCTGTGGGGCCTAAAAGCACTGGTGGGTATGCAAATCCCTGATTGCCAATGGCAAGTCCAAGAGGAAATGCAAGTCAAAGATTGACTTGGCTGCTGCTGAATGCTTTAAGCGGAGGAAATTATATTCCTGAAAAAAAATCTCAATGGCTGGAAGTATGGTAAGAAGTGCTCCTTGCTGGAGGAGGGTCTAGCTGTCACTGTGCTATTTTGTCACCGTTGCAGTGTCTGGAATATGTCAGAGAATGTTTCAGGAGATAGGGTGCACAATGCTGCAAGAGGCCATGGTGGTGCTTTTGTGGGTATGGATTTGGGGGCTGCAAGATGCTCACAGCTGTGGCATCTCCTCTATGCTTCATGTTAGGCTGCCTGAACTCTCAGGAAAGGAGTGGGAAATGTTGTGTTTGGGAGGAGCCCTGATCTGATTTTTAGTTTTGTGGGGGTTTTTTTTCTATTTTTTTTTCTTAATCTTTCCTAAAGTGTGAAGAAGACCGAGACCTAAGCATGGCAAAAAGCAGGTGCACAAAGTGCTGGAGTGCACTGATCCCAGCTCTGGGAGATGGCACCACAAAAGGTCCTTGCTTGGCTCCCTACCAGCATCTGAAGAGGCATCTAAAAGCATGCAGCTAGTCCCACAACAAGCAGAGACGTTAGTACATGTTTTCATCATTAGGTAGCAAAAATACTTCTTTGCCTTCTGCTGTGGCTGCATGTTTTCAGGTAAATGTTGTGCTGCTTTACATGTCTCCAAGACCAACAGAGAGGGGAAACGTAATGATGTTTCTCAAAAAGCAGCTGCCAATGGAGGAGAGGCACCCTGAAGTGAGATCTCCCTGCAGAAGGGATGGAGGAGGGAGATGGAGTCCCCTGGGCTTCCTCCGGACATGTTTTCAGGTAAATGTTGTGCTGCTTTACATGTCTCCAAGACCAACAGAGAGGGGAAACGTAATGATGTTTCTCAAAAAGCAGCTGCCAATGGAGGAGAGGCACCCTGAAGTGAGATCTCCCTGCAGAAGGGATGGAGGAGGGAGATGGAGTCCCCTGGGCTTCCTCCGGACTGGTTGTCCACAGCCCCTTGCCTTCATGGCTGGTACCAGGTACTAAAGGTGCAGCAGTCCTTGAAACTAAGAGCTCCTCAGAGACCCCAGCTGGGAAACCAGCCTTAGTTTTCCTCAAACGCAGAAACGTGAGGAGCTTGTTGCATTGCCACACGCAGCAGTGGGAAGCAGACCAGTGGTCTGAAACCACCTTCATAGTCTTGGAGGGGAGCTCTTGGTTGCTGATCCCACCCTTTTGTTCCACGGTGACTCGTTTGGAAACTACTTTGCATGTTTCAGACCCTGCATCATTGGGGCTGCTCTAAACCAAGAGGAAGCTCAGGGGTAGTGATGGGCTTATGCCAGTGGACCGAGCAGTGGGGAAGCCAAACCAGGCTCTGCATATGTATTTGAGCTACCTGGTTCCTACAGGGGCTTCAGCGTCTCCCCTGCACCATCACCCACATGCCAAAGCCAGGTAATCAAGAACAATGCCTAAAAAATCCCACCAGTAATGACTGTGTGGGAAGATGCCACGTTGCTGTGTACTAGCAAAAGCCCCTGCTCCCCAAACTCTGCATTGCAGCAGCTATCGGCAAGTCCTGCATTGCATTCCCCATGCCAGTGAGCAGAAAGACCCAAGGAACCTGCAGAGGCTTCAGTAATGTTCAATCAGGTCTGGGTACAGCCACGGTGCTGAGGAAGGCATCACAAGACTCACATTTGGGAGGCTGTTATGTGTAAGCAGCTCCCTGTGGCTTCAACCCACCATAACACCAGTGGTTTTTAGGGGCTGGCATCACTTCCTTGTGTGCCCGGCTGGCTGAGGGATCCAGGACATCACCTAACACCCTGGTACCCTGCTCCCATCCCAAGCCCATCCCCACACTTACCTCCCACCTGCTCCACGCTGAGCCGGGGCGGTGAGGGTTCCCACCTCCTGGAGAAGGATTTGCCTGGCAGGTATCAGTGCTGCCCCTTCCCTCCCGTCGCCGCCGCACCGCAGGCTTCATGTCCCCCATCTCTCCCTCCCACAGGAGGTCTGAGCACCTCGTTTTAACCCAGTCTGCTCTCCACCCCACCAGGCACCATTGCCACCCTGCCATAAGTCTTCCCCATCACCGTCCCTTAGTTCTGCTCCTGATTAATGGTAGCAGTAGCCCAGCTGCTTCACTAAGATAAGAGGGATGGATACGCATCCCCCTCACAGAATCATAGAAAATCAGATGTTCCTGCCGAAAGCCTTTCAAACCATTGATCTTTACCTCTCTGGGCTGAATATTTCTCTTCCTTCAGACTGCTCCCGGGTGTTGCAAGCCCCTGCCAGAAATCGTTGAATTTGACAAACTTGATGAAGTTTTTTTCTTTCTGCTTTTCGCATGAGAAGTGCTTCACAAGCAACGATGATGCTACCCACCGCTGCAAATATACTGTTATTTCAATTGCATGGCCTCCACCAGCACGTGGGGTCTGATGCGTTGGATTTTGGACGAAAGCAAGAACATGCAGGCCCAGCCCCAGGTAAGAAAATTAAAAAAGGTGCATGTGTTGTGGTTTAACCTCAGCTAGCAACTGGGACCACGCAGCCACTTGCTCACTTCCCCCACCTCCCAAATGGTAGGTAGAAGAGGGAGAAAAGGAGAAAAAAAACCCCAAACTCGTGGGTTTAAATAAAGACAGTTTAATAGAACAAAAATGGAAAAGGAAATAATAATAATGGTAAAAAAAAATATACAAAATAAAGTAATGCATCACAAGTCACTTTTACCCCCCGGGCATTGGTTGCCCAGCCCATCCTGAGCAGATTCCTGTCCTCTGGTCAGCCCCCATTTATACACTGAGCATGATGTCTATGGTATGGCCAGCTTGTTCTGTCTATGCTCCCTCTCAGCTTCTGTAGGAAGCTGAAAAAGTCCTTGACTAGTATAAACACCACCTAGCAACCACTAGTACAATATGAATTATTGATATTCCTTTCATACCCTATCTGAAACATAGCTGCCACTAGAAATAAAACTATCTCTATCCTGGCTGAAACCAGGACAGTATTATGAGATACAATCAGGGCATTATCAGAACATAAAAAACCCCCACAAAGTTCAACAGAATGGGATTTAATATTTTTTTTTAAGCTAGAAAAGAGCTTACTTGTTAAGGGCAGTAATTTTATAGCTGTAAAATTATGCCTCTGTTCATCTGCAGTAACTCTACCTAGAGACTTTCAGACACTGAATCCCATTTTGCCTTCACATCTAAGAAAACATCTCTTTTTAACACAAGATTCCTAATGCATGTTGCCTTTCCCACTCTGAAGTACTAGCAGAGGATCTTAACTAGGTGGCTGTCAGACAAGGTCCATCTCATGCGACGGGCTGACATTGCCTGACAGCAAAAACCAAAATGTTTTTCTTTCCAATTTTGTAGCAAGATAACTGTCGTGCTTTGGTACTAAAGGCAACCCCACCCCCAAAGAACAAGGATATCTCTTTGGTGGTTGATGACTCAGCCTAAAAACCTTGCTGAAACGGAAACCCTTCATACTTTTGTATTTTATTTCTTATGTTATGCTGCCACCATTGGGCCAGTTTCATTTGCTCAGTCACACAGCTGAAGAGATCCATCTTTATTCCCCTGGCCAAAGTGTGAACTATTTTCACAGTATATCAATTTGATTGGACATTAATAGTCATACTGCAGGATCAATTGCTTCCAACTGCAAACCTCTACATTAAGGAAATGAAAATTACTCAGAAATTTCTAAAATGAGTCCAAAGCAGAAGGACCTTCACTGCAGCAAAGAGCAAGGAAGAGATGAAAGAAGGTGAGAAGCCTAATACCTACTTACACTTCTTTTTTTTTTTTTTAACTACAATTATTAGAATTGAAAGAAGAAAAAAAAACCACAATCAACCTCTCAAGGAGTCATTCCTCTTGGGAATGAGCCACCCTATAGCTGCAATTCCAAATTTTGGCAGAAGTGAGCTCCTGAGTTATTCTTCTTGTTGCTTGTAAAGGCGCATTGGTAATAGTTATATTTGTGCTGACACCTTGCTTGGCTCCGTGAAGTCGTTACTTTTCTCAGTATAAATCAGACCCTGGAGCTGGAAGTTCTTTGTTGCAGATGACTAAAAATGAGAACATGTTATTATTAATTATACGTTATTCAGCGAGGGCTATGCCGTCTGTGTTACAAGCCAGGTGCGGCACAGGGTCTCATTCCAGTTGTGAGCTTGAGTCACCCCTCTACAAATATCAACTTACAACAGGAGGAAGAAGAAAACCAGGCTGTCAGTCTGGAAACAAAGGATGGCTGTGGTACCTGCCTCCTACCAACAAAGAAGAATTGGATCCCTTCTACCTGCAACAACTTTGGCAAGGAAAAGGCAAGACCCCCAGTGAATTTTCTCACTGCTTTATCCCTCTCTCTCTGCTCTCACATAAAGGATTTCTCTAATCACACAGTTTCTCTTTCCCTCCTTGCTGCATTGCTGTGGTCAGGGCTAGAAGCGCTCAGATACTCCAATTGAAAAGTGGATGTCACGTGCTGGAAGAAGAACGGGTGGCTGTGAGTATAAAGAGGGACTAGGACAAAGTCACTGCTTGGGAGAGCTGGTGGCTAGACTGAAGTCCCACAGAGAAGAGAAAAGAAAGGATTTTCTTTTCTTTTCAAAGGATTGCACTGAAGGCCAGATGTGAAACACTGTGCTCATCCTTTTGCATTTGGTTTTTAATGTCTGCTGCTCTTTGTTCCAAATTAACTTAAACCACTTAGTATGCAGACTGATTGAAGAAACACATAATTCTTGAAAGAAATATATAATATTGAAAGAATGAACCAAAATAAGAGAGGCTTACAGCACAGTGCCAGTTCAAACCAAACACCACGACTCCACCACCTCAGGCACAGACTGTTTGCAATCCGTGCTTAGTCTAGGAGTGATGGTGGATTAAACAACAAGGAGCAATTAGCCCAAAAGGTTTTCCCAGGTTGCTTTCTTAGGAAAAGAAATTGGTATAACTAAAGTGTTGCGACTGGTACAAGCCTACTTAATTGCAATGTCCTCCGGGTGTAGGTATCACAGGGCAAATTAGATCCACCCTGAGAGTTCCCCAACTCGACAACAGTTGGAGTAGGTACTTGCATAACGCTTTACAGCACGACACAAAATATCAACTAAATATTCTTCAGTTACTATACTGAACAGAGCTCAAATATGGGTAATGGGGAGAACCAAGGCACACAGCAACAAATAAGTGGAGAAGGATAAGTTTCTGCATGAGATGATGGGAAGGATGAGGGTAAGGTCTTCTGGTTGGGACCATCCTTGGCAGACTCTCATTTCATTTTGCCTAACTAGCTCTAACTTCCTTTTACAGCTGGCTAAACAAGATCAAAATATACTCAGACTAGTCATTATGATGCTATCAATAGTTGATACAAGCGCGTACAATGAACACCAGTGTAGATATGAGGACAGTTCGAGTCTCCCTGCACTCAGTACACACGTGTTATCTGCAGATCTATTACGGAGACATACAAAGCTGTTTCCAGATTCCAGATTAACAGATGTATGTGTTAAACCAAACAGTTGCGTTCGTTCATCACTGTGCACAACACCACAGTGCAACTGGAGAGGATGTGATTTTCCTGAACCCAAATACTGCAGAGAGACCCACCCGAGCAGAACCCTGTTACTCGACAGAGGACCCACAAAAGGGCAGCAGGGAAGCCCTCTGCAAGGGGAGAGGACCCCAGGGGCAAATACAAGCCATACTGCAATGGATCTCACCACAAAAATAGACCTCAAATGAATATAAGTGGTGGTTACAGGCTAAAAACTGTCTCTGCTTCGCTGTCACCTAAAAAACCTATTTCCTCAAATAACCTTCTCCTCTGTGGCTTTGAAGTTTGCCAGATATTCAACTTTGTATCCCAGGAATACCATGGCAGGGCTGAGCGCGTAGGTGTGTATTTCACACATAAAAACTCATTCAGGACCCAGAAACTGCAAAGTCCCCTGAACGATGTGATACACAGAGCTTTCTGGGAGCGTTTCATCCATTAGTCTAATAATGAAAGTGATCTCCACCACTTCTGCAGAAACTAAAACCCCACAAGAAATGAATTCGAGACAGTCCAAATAATACTGTGTTTATAGCCCAGTAGTTAGTGAGGGGTGAGAAGCAGTTCCTGCTTCAAAGAATGCATCCGTATTTGGAGGTGAGTAAAAATGAGTGTTAGTCTCCAAGGAAATCATATTAAGTAGTAGACAGAATAGAAAGGAAAGCAGCCCTACACCCCAATTCTAAGATGTGTTAAAAAATGCACTCTGAGAACATAGCAGGTGACTGTTCCTCAGCTACAACCCTGTCTCCAAAGAGGAGGTAATCTTTACCCAGTAACTCACACCGCATCTTTCCTCACCAGGTTCCCCCTAACCTTTCCTTAATAGGGACCTATTAATGTTAATTGAACCGATAAAAGCCAATTACTGTGCTCTGTCCCCCTTGAGGCATTCCATTCTTCTCCCCCGTGAGGCGGTTACATTACAAAAGCTGAATAAGACATTTGGGGGTAGGTTGGGGAACTGGTTTCATTAGGAAGATGGAGGTGGTAAGTGCTCTCTTTGTGTAGGATTGAGGTTGAGTTATTTGTGCTCCCAGCTGGGTCTGAAGTTGCTTTGGGGTTGTTCCTGGTGTACCTAAGTGAGTTTTAATCTCTCCCTTTAAATATCGGGGAGGGGAGAGCTCAGGTTGTGTTGAGGCTCATTAGCTAGCACAGGGTCATCTGAGGCTGGTTTCATGTACTCTACCTGAGGTGTCCCTACCCTGATCCATTTGGTAAATAAACATCCTCGGGCTAGTTTAACCTTTGGTGTTAGGCTGCCTTGCCTGCGTAAGGCCAGCTGCAAGGAGCCCCTGAGCAGCTGAAAGCCCGAGCAAGCCCTTGGGGAAGCAGGGAAGGTCTGTGTCAGGGATTATCTCCATCTGGTAGGAGGCCTTTTTGTTCCGCTCCCTAGCACTTCTGTGGACAGAAACCAGGGAGAAAAAAAAAAAATCAATTTTCCTCCTCCTCCATCTCAAACGCCGTTCCCAGAGGGTCTTACAGCCTGCAAGTTGCCTTCTCTTCCTGTGAGGAAAAGGGCAAACGGACCCTTGTTGTAGGCGCTTTGGGCAGAAATCATTTTAAAAATAGCACGTTGAATAAAATCTTAACTTTTGCAGGCCTCTGTAAAATATTTAGGTTTGGTTTTAAACTTAAAAAAAAAAGAAAAAGAAAATCCCCAAACAACCCAAACCTCCTTATCTTTTGGCTTGCTGAAGGAGAGCACAAACAGCTAATGCTTCAAATAGAGAGAGGCACCAGACAGTTACATAAAAACAAACTGCCAGATTCCTGCACGTAGGAGTGTCTGCTCTGGATTCGGTCCTGCCGCTCCGTGCCTGGAAGTAGGTCTCCCTAACCCTCAAGTGGGAGCAGCTAGCACAAAATGCCCGAACTGAGACTCGGGTGTTGAAGGCTGTGACGACGTGGCCTCGGGCTGAAGCAACGGGTCCTGTGGAATCCAGGGAACCGAGTATTTGGGATCAGCCGTAGGAGCAGGAGAGCTATGAAAGTTTAAATCATTGCTATTTCAGTGAACAGCCAGAAAGACCTTGAAGTGGAACTCTAGGGATCAGCGTGTACCCTTTTATCTTTGAGTTCCAAGGATTTCACTTGTAGATCTTTCCCGAAAAAAGGGGAAAAGTATGCCCTGGGCTCTGTCTCCCATTAAACGTCTGTCTGTAAGAGCACTCATCACGCTTAGAACCCTTCGACACCAAGGTGTAGGAAATACATATATTAATGCCTACTAAAGTGGTGGTTTTGTGATCAGACTGGTAAAGCACGGGACAGACAGAGCTAGCCCTGCCTCTGGAGAGCTATTCAGGCATTGAAGGGCCAGGGTTTCTCCCTGAGGTCATGGCATGCTCCCAGATGAACGGAGTATCTCCCAGATAACAGGGATTTATGGTGTTCTGGAAGAGCACAATGAATTGTTACTTTAGGGGAGCTGAAGGCGGTGGATTAACTGAGAGCACCCCCAGCTGAGCTCTGAGGTTAGATGGCTAGGCTGCTTTTTTTGTAGAAATAATGACGCTATACTGAAAATGGCATTGGGGGAAAAAAAAGGGGGGGAGCAAAGGCTTCATTTCAGAGAAATGCAGACAGGGATTTGAAGTGCCCAAGGTGAGGACATCTGCACTGCATTAATTGTGTCCAGCTCTGGAGTCCTCTACATAGAAAAAACGGGTCCAGAGGGGGGCCACAAAGATGATGAGAGGGCTGGAGCACTTCTGCTATGAAGACAGGCTGAGAGAGCTGGGGTTGTTCAGCCTGGAGAAGAGAAGGCTCCGGGGAGACCTTAGAGCAGCCTTCCAATATCTGAAGGGAGCTACAGGAGAGATGGGGAGAGACTCTTTGTCAGGCAGTGGAGTGACAGGACAAGGGGTAAGGGTTTTAAATTGGAAGAGGGGAGATTTAGATTGGATATTAGTAAGAGGGTCTTTCCTATGAGGGCGGTGATACCCTGGATCAGGGTGCCCAGACAAGCTGTAGATGCCCCATCCCTGGAGGTGTTCAAGGCCAAGCTGGATGGGGCTTTGAGCAACCTGGTCTGGTGGGAGGTGTCCCTGCCCAGGGCAGGGGGGTTGGAACTTCATCATCTTTACGGTCCCTTCCAACTCTAACCATTCTATGATTCTAATTAAATGTTACGCTTGTAACCAAATTCACAGTGAACAGTTTTTAACCAGAGTTCATGAAATACCCCGTGAGACAAACGGGTCTGAGGCAGGGTTGCCCTCGGTAATCACGCACCGATGGCACAAGATGGAGGTAAAAATAAAGGCCGTTGGGGGGGACAGTGGCCGTGCTGGCACCTCCCCGCCCCCAGCATCACCAAGGGCAGATGCCACTTCATCCTCCATCAAATGTCACCGGGCGGCCTCCTCTCTTCGCTAATGCGGTGTAATAGCTCCTCATCCCAAGCCCCGGACAGTAATCTCCTCCAGGCCGCTTCTGAGGTGCTTTGCATGCCAAGCCAATTAACTTTATTGGGGAAGGCTTTACAGGGGGGTGGAAAGGGGCTTGAGGAAAAGGTATGGCAGAGCCAGGCTGGGTACAGGAACAGGACTCGGCCATCAATAACCCCCAGTACGTGAGTTGGGGTGCTCGGTGACACCAGGCAACCACGTCTCCTGCCGGTGACCCACCGAGCCCCATACCCTCTCCCTGAGGGGACACCCGGGTCTCACCCCTCGCCCTGGGCGACAGAGGGCCGGGCGCGACGGCCTGCGGGCAGGGCCGCCTGAGGTGACCAGCGGGGGGGCTGTCTCGGCTCCCAACCGACGGCGGGGACGCTAGTTTTTCGTTAATTTCACGTTATTCCCGTCAGATCTCGGCTCTCGGAGGGCGAGACCCGCTAGCGGGGACCCATGAAGTGACTGCCCCGCCCGGCAGCGGCCGGCACGCCCTGAGAGCCCGCTCCACCCCAGGTAGTGCCGTCGGGGGGTGCTGCGCCGGTGGGCAGCCGGATCCCCCCCGCGCTGAGGGGCCGCAGCCGGGGATTCAGCCCCCCCAAGTCACCCCATCTCCATCACACTACTCGCCGGTCGTCCCGGCGCCTGGCCCTTTAAATAGGGGCGGGGCCTCTCCCGAAGCCCGCATCGCCGGGCCGGCCCCGCCCCGCTCCGCCATTGGATGTCGCTGAGGGAGAGTGGCCCGCCCCCGCCCGCAGCCATTGGCTAAGGGCGAGGCTGGGGTTCCCGGATGCGGGCACCGTCGGCGCTTATAAAGGGCCGGGGGAAGGCGGGAGCGGACGCAGTTTGAATCGCGGCGGGTCGGGGCAGGTCGGCGCTGTCGCCCGGGCTCCGTACGTGGGGGACGCTTGTAATTTTTTTTAATTTTTTTTCCTTCTTTCATCCTTTGCCCGGACCTGCGCGGCGCTGCGGCCCGGATCGTCATGGTGAGAAGCGGTGACGCTGGGGCGGGGGGGGTGTGCGGCGGCGGCGGCGGGGGATGGAGATGATGGCGGCCGTTGGGGGTGAGGCGA